>NC_043741.1:4943224-4945841 GCF_004337985.1 Pyricularia pennisetigena
GATGCATACCAAGCACCGCAAGGACAATGTTCAACTCGATAGGGTTGAGAGTCGGCATGTTGAACTATCTTTTCTTTTTTTTTTCTTGAGAAAAAAAAAGCTTTTTGTCCTCGAGTCGGATTCCTCTTTTGAGGCTCTGAAGAAAAGTCCTGACTAAAGAGTAAGATGCATTATCAGAGAGAGAGTCCACCGTATTTAGATCCCACAGTAGGACATGTAATTGCTTCAAGCCCGGCAGAAAAAAAAAGTAATAGTGACACTAGCGAGGTGTAACCATTTCGATCTGCGTAGATGGCCTGTCGAGGAGGGTCTGGGCCAAGAAGCTAGGTGGGTGAGGGACAAGAGTGACCACGTACGCTAGGCTGGACAGAGAGACACAAAGAACTATCTGTCGTCCTCGATCCGGCAAAGATCAAAAAAACCAACACCCCGTCGAGGTGGTACGAGTTCGATGCCCAGAAACTGCCGAGGCACGTGGGCGGAACCGTCAAACAAGGAAATGAAGATCCGCAACCAAGAGGAAGCAACAAGAGTGAGGCAAGATGGTAGGGGACAGAAAAAAAAAGCTTATGATAGAAAGGAAAAATCTTGAACCACCGGGGCCAAGAATTCGTGAAAAAGAAGATGGGGTGTTTAAAAAAATAACAGAGAAAAAAAACAAGATAAGCGAAGAGTACCTAGAAAGGAAAAAAAAAAAAAGAAATAAAGGGCTTGGTAACTCTTG
Source organism: Pyricularia pennisetigena (assembly GCF_004337985.1). NCBI lineage: Eukaryota > Fungi > Ascomycota > Sordariomycetes > Magnaporthales > Pyriculariaceae > Pyricularia > Pyricularia pennisetigena. The sequence continues at coordinate 4,943,949 of NC_043741.1, forward strand.
CTAAACCAAAAGGAAATAGAAAGGAGAAGCCGTGACAAAAGCCTTCATCTCACCCGGAAATACAAAGAGGAAAGCGAGCCAGACAAGTCAACGGGTTCCATGAGGACTTATAAGGGCTGCACGGTTGCCGTTATACCAGCCAGCCAGTTGGCATAACACATGCCCTGTATCGATCATGGAGAGAAAAGGGGGGGTCTGTCCTCCCACGCCAACTAGATCCAGAAGATAAAAAAAAATGCGGGTTTTCTTTTGGTTGTGTTTTGCGTTGGGTTCGTCGAGCAAATGGAGACACACGTAGTCAATCAGTTCGTGGCTTCGGAACTCCAAACGGCATCCGCTGTTTCGATGGAACCATGACGAACGGGGGGATGGACCCGAAGTCGCCACTTTTTTTTTGGGTTCAGCAGTGACTGTAGGTAGTACTACCGTGTCTGACCTGGGATATCAAGAAGATCGTATCTACAAGGGGAAACAGAATGGTGAAAATAGAGAAAAAAAAAAAAAAAAAAAAAAAAAATCTGAAAGCAAAAAAATAAGCAAGTTTGTCCGGGCAATAGGGGTGGGACTCCACCGCTTCGACGGGGATCCAAGTCTGGAGTGTAACTCCTGGAGACAATCGGAGACTTTTCGCGGCTTGATGGTCGTCTACTTGTCAGAGCTCACTGCAGCGTACATAGTTACTCAAGGTGCTCAAGTACCGGCGCCAGCTGCTCGGAAAACGGCAACGCAACCGCAGCGCCAAGGCTGGAAATCTAGGCATAGGCTTAGCAGACCAGGATCAGCGCTTCAGCCTTGTTTCTGCCATTGGTTGGAAAGCCCTGATACTCGATCCCCTTGTTTGGATGGCGTCTGCTCTGATAGTAGTTTAATTCGACGGGCGCTGCGGTTTGTGCTTTGGGGGGGTTTTCTGTTGAAATTCTCCGTTGATTGATTCTCATTTCTCAAAAGGGGATTGCCGTTTTCCGAATTGAGGTCGGAGACAAAAAAAAAAATCAACAACCATCACATCAAAAGGTCCAACCAAAGATGATAGATAGTACACCACCAACCATCCCGCGCTCCCAACACGTCTCGTCCAGCTATCAAATCCCACCAAAGTCAAGCCCGCGGCGCCAAGTACGCTTGCTTTGATGTGAATCAAGGGCGGCATCTTGGCTGGTCTTGGGCAATTTCTCCTGGACGAGTCTCTTGCGAAAATCTCAAAGGCATCTTGTTACGGCCAAGGCCTTGGCCCCGATAATCTCTTGTTTCTTTTGGTTAGCACACGCCGAATTGCTGACCCGATCCCGGATTGCAGCGGCGCCGAGAAATCCACCTCAGCGCCGAGACATCCACTCCAGCGCCACTTGCACCCCCGGGAAGGGACCCAAGGGCTCGTGCGCCAAGCGGCCAAGTCTCTCTTTTCGCCGTCAAAGAGAAGGAAAAAAAAAAAAAAAAAAAGTCAATTGCGCATACAATGCAATTGTGTGCATTGAGCTCCCAAGCATCAATTTCATAAATATTTCTGTCATTGGGGATCGAAAAAATTACAAAGAATGGCAATGAAAAACTTGGTCATATAATCAACAAAGAGCACGATCAAGGAAATCCCATCCCCATTTATGGCATTTTACCATTCGCATCATGACTGAGGTGCGGGATTCTTGTGGGGCCAAAGTATCCAGCTCGGATCCACCTATATTTTGATTGTTTTTTCTTCGGCTGGTGGGTTGTTAGCGACAAGCGGAGCCTCGAGTCCTGATGTTGCAATCCTTTGCTGCTCTCGACTTTTCCCCATCACATTTGGTTTGGATACTGATAAGAAAACAACAGAAAATTCACCAAAAACAACAAGTTCGGTCTGATCAAATCAAAATAGTCTTGATCCATCCCATCATATGGATCACTGACAAC
>NC_043741.1:4945990-4996785 GCF_004337985.1 Pyricularia pennisetigena
ATAGCATTGGGTTCCTGCAGAACCCGTCACGACCTCAACAGTCCTGACGTCAAAGGGGAAAGAGGTGCTTGACAGGATGGATGAGACGGAGCGAAACCAGTGTGTTCGTGACGACGCCTTGGTGCCAAGATGATTCCCCTGTCCATCACCGAACACGGAGCCCTTGGCTTGGTACAGTGATACGGATAGATAAGTCTGTCTGCCCGTTCTGATAAAGGTTGAATGTATTGTTGTAGCTGTGGTTTCAAGCCTGTTACGATTCCACTCTAAATTGTATCCAACAGTGCTTTTCTTCTCGGTGGCTTCCCCCCAACCCGTGCGACTGCTGAGCTCCTCGTCATTTGCTCCCACGGGCCTAACAGTCGTATGCTGATCATGTCCCGAAATGGCGAGGGTTTGTTTGACGCTTTCTCCTTTCTTCTTTGTCCATTGACTGCTCGAGTCCGTGTCACATGTTGTATGGCAGGAGTTTGTTCTATCATGGCAAAACCTGCCTAATTTTGCTCGCCTGCTCTGTAGATTTCGTTCTATTCTGCCAGTGCTCTATTCTCGTTGACGAGCCTAGTCATATCAAAGCATACATACTAATAGCGGTACTAGGCCGTTGACCTGAGATAAAAAGGTGATAAAGACAGAAGCTAATCCATTGTAAGATCAGGGCGCATAAGAGGTGGGTGTATTAGGGACTGAATGATTATTAATAGCATAGATGTGAAAATTAACGAAAGCTATCAATCAGTATGCAGGGTAGCAACATTGGTGCAACAAGAATACTTCTTTTCTTTCCATTCTTCTCCACATTTGAATGTCCCGTGCTCAAGTCCAAAGTATCATTTGTGCTCCTGAATTCAAACCTTGATACACAATATATCAGTCTCAAGTCGAGTTTTTGAACAAAGAGACTTTGGCTAATTTTAGACCTGACGTACCGGTTATGTTGTTTTCCTTTATTCGATATCATAGGCTTTTGGCCGTGATGGGATGACAAAGACCCACGGGTTCAAGGCTCTTTGTGTGATGTAAAAAGACCAGTTACAAAAACTAAGTTTCTGAGTCTGAACCAAGTTCTTTGTCCCGAGAATGAATATAACTCACAAGGACAGAACCACAGCTAAACATCAATGTCTTGACTCGGTGACAATCAAAAGTCTTTTACATATATTATCGTCACTTTTCTCTCTCCCTCGAGCTTCATTCGTTTTGCTTCCCCGTCCATTATTCTAATGTTATCTTTTCAAGGAAATCAGCATACAGTTCAAGACTACAATTACCACGTCATTCATTCAAACCGACATCCCCAAACCATCCACTTCAGCCAACAACTCTAACAAGCTAACATGTTTGTACCACTCATCTTCAGCGCCGTGAAGGGCGTCTGGAAAAAGAGCAAGGACAAGAAAAACCCCGGTGCGAAACCCAAAGCCCCCGTCGACATGCTCGCCATCCTCGACTGGGTAATCTACGGCCTCCCCTTTCTCGTCGTCCTCTTCTCCGTCCTCGTGTTTGCCGGCTGCCTCGGCACCTCCCCCGGCATCCCGAACCTGCACCTCATCTCGCTGACCGAGGGCGACCTGAGCATCCGCGTAGGTTACTTCGGCATGTGCTTCGCGCGCACCAACGCCACCGTCGGGGAGGCCTGCGCCTCGACCGTGGGCCAGACGCCCGACGAGATGGCGTCGCGCGTACTCAAGGCCCCTTACCCCGCCGGCGCGCCGTCCCTGATCGCCACGGCCAGGGACCTGCAGCGCGACATCCTGGCGCCGCTGTTCCCGGCCGTGGGCGTGGCGTTCATGGCCGCGCTCGGCGTGCTGGGCGGACTGTGGCGGCTGCGCCGCGCCGGCAGGACGTCCGAGCCGACCTACTGGCGGCTGCGCCGCGCGGCCCTGGCGCTGCTGTTTGCGGCCGTCGCGCTCGCCCTCATGTCGGCCCTGGCCACCACCCAGACCGTCGCCGCCGTCAGGTGGGGCGTGACCGAGGCGCAAGGCCCCGCGAGCGGCGTGTCCAGGACCGCCGCGCGTGGGCAGGCCGTCGAGGCTCTGCAGTGGGTCACCGCCGTGTTCATGGCCGTCTTTGCCGTGCGCCTGGCCGCCGTGTATCGCAACCCGACCTCGGCTGGCATTGCCATCCAGGACGTCGAGATGGGTCCGAGGGAGGACTACCACGGTCAGAGGAACCGTGCGTCTTCCATGTACTCGAGGTGAGTTCCTGAAAACTTAAAATTCAAGTATAACGCCGTGGTTGATTTTGATTCTGCATTCGCCAAAAGTCTGTTTTCCTTGGTTTGGCTTTCAGCGGCTTTGGGGGTACGCATATGGCTAGCGTCGTCCACATATTGCTGTTCAACATCAGTTGCAAATTGTATTATTATAATATCGTTACCGTGTCTCATCAAATAGTCAGCGCACAAAGGTCCCGTGAATCTCGCGCCCATGCCTAATCAAATTTTGTCATCCCGCCATCTCAGGTGACACCTGTGTTGCTGGTAGTGTGATTTGTACCCAAATAGAATACCGTCAGTTCGACTGGATGGGACTCCTTCTCTCGTCCAAAAGCCAGGCTATTTCGAGCATGAGCCTGTAGATGTAAAGACCCTGATTCATCGGCGTCATAGACTTGCCATACCACTCCCGCCCTGCTTCCGCAATGCTATGACCAATCTTCTGGCCGTCCCCAGTCTCCGTCAGAAACCTCACAAGTTCTGGTAGGTCATCGGGGGGACTGCCAATCGGTATATAATGCAGCCACGGTACAAGTCTGTCGTCATGCCACTCGCGGAAGATGGAGGCTTTCAACGGGCAGCTGTGTGATGCAAGGAATCGGTAAAAACGTCCGCTGTAACTGTTGCCGTCGACGTCGAGCACAAACTTGTACCGGAAGGGGCGCGATTCCGAATTAAGACTGGGCGACTTGTTGCCATCTGTCGGTAGACCGAAAAAGCGTCTTTGGGCATCGCACGCACTTTCAGACGCGCAGCCCACGATCTTGGTCAGTGACACATCGTATACAGAAACGTCGGGGGCGCCGGCGTGGTAAGACTGCAACCCGACATTGCTGTTAACGCCGCCATTGGTCAGTGGCGCGTGACGCAGGTACACAAACTCTCGTCCGGCGTAGCCTTGGTCCACGCCAAACGTTGCTAGCCTCTGTCTGTGCCCCTGCATCCAATCCTTGTCTGACCAGTGGCCACCCGTTGAGGACCCAGCCCAGTAAACGGCATTCTTCTTTTTGTTCCATCTTCTGTCCCACCAGCCGTTGTACAGACTAGTTCGTAAGCTGTAGTGCGTCGCTGGGTATAGTATGTCGGCAAACGGTACCGGCGCGGCTTGTGAAAGTATAGGCACTAGCGAGCCCATGTGCTTGAAAGTTGGAGGGGACATAAGAAGGCCTTGAGATGATACGTAGTTCGAATTCTGGCAAAGATCCTTGGCCTTGGCGACATCTTGGACTAACGGCACTTCCAACGTCAGATCCGTCTCAAGTCCTGTGGCGATTGAATCTGTACTCGGAAGCGTGGCCAAGCCGTCAAGCAAGCTGCATGCACTTTTGACCACTGCTGATATCGGACTATGCGAGAGATCCGCCCATGGCAAGACGGGATCGCTTTGGCTCAACGACGAGTTCGCTTTCTGGGTAACCAAGACTGAGGGCTCATCCAGGAAGTTGATCAGAAAATCGACATCTGGAACCAGGTGACGAGCACCGGCGCTGTCCAGCAGCCTTGTCAGTGGGCCTGCAAAATGCCGGCAGCCTTGATCAAACTCTTTGCGGCCATTGTTATCGCCAAACCTGCATCGTTCAACTCTTGGATTTCCGTGAGCTGCATCCTCCATGCGACGGCGTATATCGGTGGCACTCAGATGAGCGAAGCGACGGACGCCATGGGAGAGGATATCAAAGTCGTCGATGATGGGTGACCCTAACTGAATCGCATGTTGTGCCCACCCGCTGAAGCCAGGAGGAGGATCGCGGCGGTAACGTCGCTTGTATTCGATCGATGCATCTTCGGCAGTTCGTGATTGTCGCCGAATGAGATGGCCGAATCTTTGTTTTGCTCGCTGGTGAAGAAGTACGACGGGGTGGTTTTCCCATGTGCCTGGTGGCTCCGTTGTTCGGTATTGCTCACTGAAGCCAAACGATGGGAAAACACCAAGGTCGGGGAGGTCAAACGGCCAGCCATGATGGTCCGAAGTAAGAAGAATACTAAAGATGAAGACGGATACAGTGACCAGGAGGGCGCGTAATATCCTCTTGTTCATCTTGTGGCGGCCGAGGACAAACATGAAGGGAGTGCGTTGGCGTCATGGGTGAAGGGATAAAATGCGCAGCGAAAGAGAGGCCGATCAAGTGACTGCGTTTGATCCTAGTCGGTTCGAGAAAGGAACACGATATGGCGGTGTTGAGGAAGGTACGACAGGGAGAGCTGGATGGGAGTTTACATTTCTCAGGTTATCAAAGATTGGGAGTTGACAAGTAATGATAGCAGAGTGAAACTGAAGTGAGTTGGGTGTCCTGGGCGAGGTCACATATACATGACATTGCGAGAGGGTGATCGAGGCAGAAATAAACGATTGAACAACTAGAGTTACTAACTAATGCCTACTGCTGGAAGAAGGCAACGTACCCCAGACCTAGACAAAAGTGCCACCTGGGTTGAGGTGGTCAAGAGAGGAAGGCGATCGACCCGTGGTACTTGCCGAACCAACGATCTCACCTACTTCTGTGAGCATGAACTTCTGATGCTGTGCCGAATAGTAACATGCCTCGCTGCCAAGGTAAGCAAAGAGGTTTTGCACCACTTCTGCCTGGTATTCCGGGTTCGTTCGTAGTCCGACCCGCAGGCAACCCGAATTGGGAATCAAAGTCGTAGTGCTCGATCGTTCCATAGGTCCAGAATCATTTAGCTAACGCGCCGTCTGCAACTACAACGACACGACTGCTCTTGGCACTCTATCTAGCATTCCGATCCTTTCATGATACGTACTGCTTTTTACCATAGCGTTAAGCTCGGCACTGCCTTTTTTTTTTTTTTTTTTTTTCTCTCTCTCTTTCTGTTGTTAGATCAAGAAAGGGAAAGAATGACGGAAGCAACGGCTGAAAGCCAACGCCCCACATACATCGATTCCTCCAATGATGCCATGAATAAATACATAATGAAAATATACACTGTCCTACTTTGGGGATGCGGAAATGGCAGAAATGTTCGAGACAAATTCCAACGCAAAGGATCAGAATGCCGACACGTCTCCAAATTGATCGGCAATGTGTACCTCCGAATAATAACCATGTGTTGCTTTTATTGGCTTTACATTCCGTTGCGGTGTATTTGGCCTTGTCAAATCGCCAGTTTGCGACCAAATCCGCATCCAAGTCATTACTGGTCATCGCAGCGACGGAAGCCTGACCCTCGCAATTACCGTAGGCCATCCAGCCGACACCAATAATGTACCCGGACCTTTGGACTAGGTAAGGATACACACAGCCAGTACTGGGGCCACGAGGTTCAGAAATGGTGGCCCTCACGCCGTGCTGCTGCAGTCAGGCCACTGTCACATCTGTATATACAGGGTGAGGCCATCCAGTTAGGGATTCGCATTGTTGCCGACGGCCCCGTGGATATCCACTTCAAAGCAAAATCAATGCAGGAAAGATGATGATACTCACCGTCAGCGAACTAACTGACAACGTCCTGGGCAGGTAAAACAGTGGTCACGGCAAAAGTAAGCTGAACTGCTGTTTGGATATTCTCCGCACAAGGAGCTTCGAGAGTCATGATTGATCCCGCACAGTCTTACTGTAGTTTCAAGGCTGGGCGTATTTCATTAGCTTACCTTGCCGTGGTTTGCAGTATGCTCGCGATCGAAGTTCAAGTTGACTTGTCGCCAAAAAAAAAAAAAAAAAAAAAAAAAAAAAAAAAAAAGCCCTTTTATCACTCTTGCCAGGTTGGGCCTCAATCCTCATGTTTATTCGATAGCGTTGCGACGATGAAATGTTTTGCCCATGTTCTCAGAATTTTCTCTTTTTCCTCGCCGGCCCTTGTGCAGCTTTCTTGGCTAGCTGTTGCTGTAGCTCCTCCCGCCGCCGGTTCGCGCGCTCTTCTGACGTCTCCCTGGCAGCTGGCTCTTTGCTCTCTTCTCTGGACGCTGGGCGACCTCGCTTGTCGCCCATGCCATCCCCTGGAAGCGCTGTCGAGGCTTGTTTTTGTGCGGCGCCTTTGTGGCCGATAGTCCCAAGTCTCCTGGCCGGCTTGGAGGCTTTGTTGCTCGGGCCAGGTTGTGCAGTGGCTCCCTCCGACTCAGCATCGTCTTCGTCTGCCGCAGTCTTGGAAGCCGGGTGGGGCTCTGCCATTTCCACATCTTCAGCATAGTTGGCCGTGCTAGTGCTCCTGGCCTTGCCGAGCCCGCCAATCCGTCCAAGACCCCTTTTCTTGGCCTTGGCCGCTGTCTTTCGCGGAGGAAGCTCGGACTCGGAAGCATCTTCGGCTTCCGAGGCAGTCTCTGCATCATCGTCTGTGCTGGTGTTTCCGGCGGGCTCTTCATATCCTGATCCGGTCTCAGAGCCGGATTCAGTCGCTGCATCGGGGTCCACGTCGACTTCCGGCCCTGGCTCTGGCTCTGGCTCTGGCTGCTTCTTTTTTCCGATAGTCCCTAGACGGGCCGGTTTGGCTGCAGATCTCGTCGTAGCCTTGGGTTTGGCCGGGGTCCGTGTTTCGGCTGGAGGATTGCTGTCAGGGATCTGGGTGTCGAAATCTTCATCGGCCTCACTGGCTGTCGAGGCATCATCGTCATAGGTGGGCTGTGGGCTTTTCGTCGTGTTTATCCCTTGTTTACGAGCAGGCATTAAATGTGGCGGCGTAGCTTGGACTTCAAAGTCATCGCCATTATCGTCGTCAGCGTCGTCCCCAGCCTTGCCGTTTGTGTGTTCTTCGTCGTCTTCTTTCCTGCGGTCTCTAGCCCACCGTTTCGAAGATGAACCTGGCGAGTGGGTCTTGTTCCCTTTGGGTTCGTTTCCAGACTTGTTTATCTCTACGAGCACAGCCTTTCCGACCTTGCCCGGCCCCTCGCCCAAGTCCTTCCACCAGTCGTTGAGGGCTGGAGAATCAGAGTAGTCGAGTGATGAGTGATGCTTCAGTCCCGAGCCGCCTCCAAAAACGTTCTTGACAAGTTCTTGAACATTTTTGGGCTGCTCCGGTCCATCCAGCAAAGGATCACTATTCGCTTCCTCGCCAGTTTTGCCAATTTGCTGCAGAAATTTATCTTTGTCATACGGTGCAAGACCCTTGACGCGAGCCTCGGCAAATGCTCTCGTGATCTTCCTCTTTCCAGAAGCTGCGAGGGCGGGAAAGATCTGATCCAGTCTGGCGCCCATGCTGTCCAGTTTGTCGAGCACCTTGGTGATAACACCATCCTTCTCCTTGATGACGGCGAGGAGAGTCTCCATCTCCAGATGCCGAGCCATCTGCGCCTGGACCAGCGGCAGGACCAGCTCGGTCGCCACGGCCGAGGCACCACCGTGCTTGAGTTTGATGGGCCACTTGAGCGGCTGGAGGCCCGCGGGCAGGATGCAGGTTACCTCGAGGACCAGGTCGTTGATGCCACCCGTGGACTGCTCGGGCCCAGAGGCCAGGGCCAGGCTTGCGTCAGCATGGTGGGGGTTTTCAGCATCAAAGGCGCTGCCGATCCGGTGCAACAGCTCCTTGAAGTTTTCAGGGTCGTCGCTAGGGTCAATACTGGTCTTCTCCTCGAGAGAACGAAGCAGGATCGATCTGCGGTCAAGACGTTCAAGCCACACGTTGGCGAGGTCGGTGATGTATATCGAGTATGAGATGGGTGAAGTGCTGAAGGCGGCCGAGACCAGTAGGTTGGGGACGGCGGGGTGTGAGACTGGGAGTGGGCGCCATGAGGCGTGTTTCTCGGGTGTCATGGTATTGATATCTATAAGAATTGTTCCATGAAGAAAAATAGTATTACGAGAGAGTGTAGCCCGGGGTATCGATGCTTCACAAGATTAGCGTTTGTGCAAGGATGACTGAGAGACGCGGTGGCTAAATCCGTTTGTTTGGCTCGTCTTTAAACGGCAAAACTTTCTTTAGGGGTATCAATACGAGGCTTGCAGAGCATTGACGCTTATTGGATTACAATGGAACCCTCGAGCAAATGAGGGACCGATAGTCCACTGAGATAGAGGTCACACAAACTATCAGGCAAAGGCGTCCGTCGCGAACGGTGCAGTTGCTTGATTTGAGCTTTGGGAGTTGATCGCGTCACTGGCGTGCTGGACGAGACAGCGGACCCACCTACTGGGTCAAGTTACCTTGTTCATTGGTTGACATTCATCACTGCTCACGTGATTTTTTTTTTTTTTTTTTTTCTTGTTTGGAGGCAGAAAGACAACAATCCAGCTGAGAGCTGTGCCGCTCTTTTCATGTACCAATCGACAGACAAACGAATCATTTCGACAGCCGAGCGAAACCCAGTCACATCACAACCAGACCAGTGTTTACAGGAATTAGATGCATTAATTGTACTAACTACATGATGTCAAATATGGAATTAATAGCAAAGAAATCACTCACAGTGCCCTGAGCATACCTTACTTCCTCACCAATGCACATTCGATATTTCGTAATGTCATGAATGACGCGCACCAATACAACAACCGTCGTACACTCGGATCTCACCCTTGGCCTTCTCAATTTCATTGCCAAGATTACATGATGATATCTTCGATCTCCTTCTTCGACAGTATAACCATTCTCTCGATGTATATTACTGCCTGCGCTGCGACCGTCCGTTATTGGGATTGGAGTCCTGCTGAGGTCGTGTAGACTGTTGCGTCCTGGCAGGTTGTTGCTGCCCTGAGTTCTGCTGAGGTCGTGTGGGCTGTTGCATCCTAGCAGGCTGTTGCTGACTTGGGTTCGACTGAGGTCTCGGGTTCTGCTGAGCTTGGGTGAAGCTAGAAGGCTGTTGCTGCCTCGAGGGTTGTCGGGAAGAAGCGGCTTGCGGCTGCGGCTGCTGCTGTTGTTGACGTCTAGAGGCCTCGCGTTGGGCCTGTTGCTGCTGCTGCTGCCGTTGTTGTTCTTGTTGTCGTTGTTGCTCTTGTTGTCTCTGCTGCTGTTGTCGTTGTTGTTCTTGTTGTCGTTGCTGCTCTTGTTGTCTCTGCTGCTGTTGTCGTTGTTGTTCTTGTTGTCGTTGCTGCTCTTGTTGTCTCTGCTGCTGTTGTCGTTGTTGTTCTTGTTGTCTCTGCTGTTGTTGTCGTTGTTGTTCTTGTTGTCGTTGTTGCTCTTGTTGTCTCTGCTGTTGTTGTCGTTGTTGTTCTTGTTGTCGTTGTTGCTCTTGTTGTCTCTGCTGTTGTTGTCGTTGTTGCTCTTGTTGTCTTTGCTGCTGCTGCCGTTGTTGTTCTTGTTGCTGTTGTTGTTGCTGGCGCCTAGCAGCCTCCGCTTGTTGTTGTTGCTGCTGCTGTTGCCGCTGTTGCTCCTGTTGTTGGCGCCTAGCAGCCTCCGCTTGTTGCTGTTGTTGCTGCTGCTGCTGTTGTTGTTGCTGGCGCCTAGCAGCTTCATCCGCTTGTTGCTGTTGTTGTTGTGCTTTCTTGGCAGCGTCCCTGTCCGCTTGTTGCTGTTGTTGCTGTGCACGCCTGGCGGCTTCATCCGCTTGTTGCTGTTGTTGTTGCTGCTGCTGTGCTAGCCTGGCGGCCTCGCTGTCTCGGGCGGCCTGCGCGTCTCTGGATGCCTGTGCCTGACGCGCCGCCTCGGCCTCCCTGGCCAATCGGTCCGCTCTCTGCTGGGCAGTTTCTCCAGTCTGTGGCGTGATTATTATCGGACTGCTTCCAGCAGTCTGAGGAGCGACCTGTGCAGGGGAGTTATTGATGATGATAGGAGCCGGGTCCGCGGGCTGAGCGGCTTGTGGGGCGGGATTGACAACGATTGGAGAGCCCCTCGAGGATTGGCCGGAGGATTCAGAAGCTGGCTGAGGAGCTTGAGGGACAGACTGAGGAACAGACTGAGGCGCAACGACCTGAGGATCGGACTGAGCAACAGGCTGAGGGATTGACTGAGGGGCAATGACCTGAGGATCGGACTGAGCAACAGGCTGAGGGATTGACTGAGGGGCAACGACCTGAGGATCGGGCTGAGCAACGGGCTGTGGAATTGACTGAGGAGCAACGACCTGAGGATCGGGCTGAGCAACGGGCTGTGGAATTGACTGAGGAGCAACGGCCTGAGGGGCAACGACCTGAGGATCGGGCTGAGCAACAGGCTGTGGAATTGACTGAGGGGCAACGGCCTGGGGATCGGGAGAAGTATCGGCCAGAGGTGGCGTCACGATCACAGGAACGGGAGAGTTGTCAGCTCCGGTGGGATTCACGGACTGGGGGGTAATGTCCCCAGGACCAGGCGGAGGAGGAGCAAAATCGAGAGGTATATTGTTTCCGACCAAGCCCTTCCTAGCCCGACAATCACGTTCAACCTGCTTGTTCTGTCGCTGACATTCCTGCTTGGCGGCATCCTGAGTGACATTCTGAAGGGATGCCTGCTCCGTTAGGCACGTCTGCTCCCGGTTCAGTCCCTCTTCTTTGCACTCAATCTTCTCCAGTCGAGCTCGTTCCTTGCGATCTTCGTCCTTCATGCGTTGCAGTGTATCCTGCTCTTGCTTGAGCTTCTGCCGGGCTATTTCCCTGTCGGCGTTGGACGCGGCCGGGTTGGCCACGGTCTTGTTGTAGGCATCTTGAGCCTTGTCAACCTCCTGCTGCTGTTTGTCTTGGCGAGTCTTGGCGTTGAACGCCTGCTGTCGGATCTGGTCGTAGATGTTGTCCCTGGCGGCCAGAGCATGCGTGCCAGACTCGACACTGAGCGGCGCCACCATCGGCCGCTCCGGGTATCCGTGCACCCGGTCGAGTGGGTTCCGAGGCGGAGGCTCAACATTGTCGACTGCGTCCACTGGATCCACTGCATCCACTCTGATTTCCCGGATCACACCCGTTGGTGCGGCGAGGGCGGCAGGCGCCAGGAGCGCAAGGAGCGCTACTTTTACCGAGATCATGGCGGGCTGTTGTACGTCGTCTGAACTTGGATTGTACACATCAAGATGTAAGTAACGTGTGTGAGAGTGCAGATGGCGTGGGGGGGAGTAGAAGTTGAGCCTTTCAGGACATCTGTTCACTCTGGATGGTAGGCGACATTTTTATACACATCCAAAGAATCCATCCCTCCCTCATATTCATCTATCCGTCCCGGCCAGGGTTCGTCCATCTCATGGTACGCCAAGCAGCCGGAACAGCCGGGTACGAGTTTGGCCATCGCAAGTTTCTTCAAAGCTCGCTGCAGTCGTATCTTTCTACAGAGTCGGTTGAAAAAAAAAGGTCTGAAAGTATAAATGCCAAGAAACATTTGCATCTTCGTTGGATCTAGAAGAGTCGAACATGGGACTAGCGAGTTCGATCAGCTTCTCGCCTGCTCAGCCACCCGAGTTGTTATGTTGGAATACTAGTTCGCTCGCTGGAACACTCACGGGGTAGCGAGTCCAAAAATGTATCATCTACTGTAGCTTTCTGAGTTTTTGTTAAATACATCGGATGCGTCTCGATTTTGAAATACAGGGCTGATCGCACCTTAGCCGACGGGCTTGGTCTTTTCCCAAGTTGGGATGCATAACAAAACGGGAAGTCAAAATGGATGAGATGAAGCCTAGGACGTCCTTCAACATGCGTCAGGTTCGAGATACTAGGCACTCGATTCCGGCAAACCTAGCAAAGGCTACCTTGGACTTGTAGTCATTCACCCACCGGATTGAGCAAATCCGGCGAGCGTCAGCTCCTGCATTTGGACAAGTCAGCTTTTTTTGGCCATCCATCCCCCGGGGGGCTTACCAAAGCTACTGGACGACAGGCCAGCTCTCGTCGGATCTCTGAAAAGTTTGGCAAGTTTACTGGTAACGCTTTGAGGTCTAGACCGATGGAAACTTTGGGTCCGGTGGAGGCTTTCGAACCAGACAGAGCCTCCTCGGTCAGACGGAAAGGGAAGGAAGCGGCATAGCATGTAACAATGTGTGATGGATCTATACCGCTATAGCTGTGGACTGACACACGTTGCGATTTTTTTTTTTTTTTAAAGGAGCGATGGTGGTATTTTGATCTGGCCGATTTGTTAATATTTGATTCAAAATGACATTCTCTGTAAGCAACGCGTCTACACGTCTGGTCTTGTTGTCTATGAACACAGGGAAATCCTACTCCTAGTCAAGCACAAGTGACGGTTGACAGGAGACCGACTATCCTGATCTATATCTAAATCTACTTTCTAGTCACTGGTAATTTCTCGTATTGCGAAAGTTAAAAAGATAATCTTAAAATCATCAAACAAGAAAACGGTTCCGACGGGTATTAGACAAAGGCTCTTCTAAGGCTACTCGGGAAGCACGCTCCGTTCCGTTAGCCTGATGGACTGTGTTGTCTCTCGGATCAAGCGCAGAAAGAAGAAGGCGTATAAGTTCGTCTCATCACGACACTCTTGTCTTTTTTTATATTCTCGAGCTTCAGCAAGTATGGTGAGGGGGAGAAGGGGTCGGGTCGGATTCCAGACCAGTCTAGTTGACCTGGTTTGAGGATACGAGCAACAGAGTTTTTAGAGGTCATCTGGAGCATTCTTCCTCAACTGCACAAGTCATTGGTTCGGCGACCCTTGATGCGGGCGGCTAATGCCCAGTCATGGAAGAAGATGAAGAAAAAAAAAAAAAAAAAAAAAAACCAACCAAAACAGACGTCACCATGTGACCTTTTTATGCGAAGAGATGCTTCAAGAGCTACTGCTAGAGCAGAAGTTTGTTTCCGGCCAAGGGCGCGAGGCAACGCAAGTTGCTAAATCATTATCCTGCCTGAGCACCCGACGGAAAGCGCATGCTGTTGTTCTTGCGAGTGTGTGTCATGTTTACAATAATACGATTACTTATGAAAGAAAGCCTTGCCCAGTCCCTGTGTTGCGGTCTCGCCAAAGTCTATTCCTTCTGTCAAATCCAGACGGGCGGTGCCCGTTTGGTGTGGCTTGGGGGTGGGAATAATCGAGGTCAAGGCGTGACCAGGTGTCCCCTCGCAGACTTGTGTTTCTTATTCAGACGCCCCCCCTTGACCGGGACGGTTTTGTCGATCTTGTTTTGTGGCTGTTGCGCTCTTGGGTCAACAGGTGGCTTTCGTTGGATGAGAGAGGATTTGCCTCGATGCACATATTCGTCCGATCTGAGCATGGGCCCTCTTTGACTTTTTTTTTTTTTTTTTTTTTTTTTTTTTTCTTTTCTTCGGGTTTCTTGTTGTTCTCGTCGTCCCCCTTGTCTGGTCCGCCACCACCCGGCGAGAAATTTTCCCGCCGGCCCGGCAGATGTTTTTTTTTTGTTGTTGTTGTTGTTCCAGTCCGCGTCTCGCCCGGGCCACTCGCCTGGCTCTATCTTGTACCTGCTTTGTCGCCCACATCACGAAAGATAAGATATACATTTAACCACGGAGGCCGGTCTTGCTCACTCCGAGTGACCCGAAAAAAATAATAAAAGTCTCATCCAACCTCAAAAGGGACGTCTCCGAATCCCGTGACACAAATTACGCTGCTGGGATCACTCAGTTGTTACAGGCGTGATTTCTTTTCCCCCTTTTCATAATGTAATTGAGGAAACACCTTGTGGCGAATATACGAGCAACAACCAAATCCAACAATCAGGCCGGCCCCATGTATGTTTGGCAGGCTGCGCCGCAGGGCCAAGAAAGAGTATGATAATTATACTCTGTACAGTAAACGAGCGCACATCACATCGTGAGGCTGGCGGTCGTTTCGTTTGAATGAACAATCGTCAAGTGACGTCAGTTTTGGATTGAGATATTTCCGAGGGCTGCGTCTCCTAATTAACCTTGCTTTTTAGATCTAATGGCTGCGGAATTTCTCGATTAATTTCGCGCAGAGAAGCATGTTTCGATTCTTTTTCTTTTTTCCGCCGCTTAGTCTCTTTTTGTTCATAGTAAAATTGACACTTTTCCCCAAGGTTTTTGACCAACGGCAAAACAACGACCGAGCGAGAACCCGATGTGCTCACTCGCCACTTTGGTGGACATGGACAGGAGAGGGCCTGAGGCCGTGTTCAGTAATGATACCGTAGAAACAAGTAAACCAAACTTGGCCCTTGATTGTCGCGACGGTTGGAACGCAAATAAAAGCTTATCTCGAATGTCCCGTGCCAATCTTCTACGACTACTTTGGATTTTCTTTCGGATATAGCTGTCGGTTGGTCAGTGAAGAAAGTCACATGGCATCCATAGATAGTCAACTTGAGATAGATACTTACGAATTTAGCTTTTTGTTGCCTTGGCAAAACTGTCATGAGCACGCGGCATCAAACCCCCGAAAAAAAACCACGAGCGAAGACTTTGCTTGACGATGCTGGAGCAGGTAGAAGCGGATGCCGAACGGAACGAACCCCATGGTTCAACTGTGGAGCCGAAAAGGGGGCCCTCGTTTGATCGCCGGTTATAGTGTGGATAAATTGCACAGGCACTAGCGAACGACAGGTTGGAGAATCTGGGAACCGGCGTGCAGATTGCCACCCCTCCAGACATCCATTTTTGGATAACCCTTGTTTGATGTTGGTGCTTTTGGTGCTTTTGTGTTTTTTTTTTTTTTTTTCGCAATGGAAAAGAAGAAACCCGAAGGTTTTGGCGAGGAGGTAACCTGCCAAGGCACCCCGCAGGAGCAAATGATGGGCAAGCCAAACACGCTTTTATTAGATAGGGTTATTTGGCTCGGCATCGAGATGGACTATTGATTGGGTTTCTTGGGTTTCTTGTCCTTATTTTTCTCTCTCTTGTGGGTAGGATCTAGATCTCTCTTCCTGTCCACAATTCAAATCGGGCAGTACCATTTGCTCGCTCGCTGCGCGCGGAACCGATGGCCACGTCGTATGTACAGTAGAATAGGGGAGACGTATTTAATTATGGTTTTACTATTGATGGACAAGATCGCCCGGTATAGTAAACAAACCCCCCCTGAGCTTGCTTGATTTACTCTGTATATTATGCTCTATCGAAGCTCATTTGTGGACATGTAAACAAAACAGCTCCGTCCATCCGTACATAAATTGTGCAGACACCAAAAACCATCTCATCGAGTTCAATTAAGACAGATGACGGAATTATGTTCAGTTGGTGTGTGATTGATTAATTAATTGGACGTGGAGTTGTGCTGAATTTACTTGAAGTCAAGCTCATTGCTTTGTGACAACCTTAGCCACGTTGCTGATTGTCGCGTCTGTACGTCACTTTGGATGGGCAGTCAGTCGTTGACAATGAGCAAGCTGCTGATGTAAATAGAGTATTATAGATATAGATGTGTCAATATGGCAGATCACGACCATCAAACTTGTACCTATTTTGGATGGCAATTGCAGACCAGACCAGACCAAACCAGACCTGCAGCATATCATTACTTAACTACTGTTGTTGCTGCATGCACAATCCGACCACAATGTATGTATTTAGGTAGTTTAACTAACAAGCTTTTTGGCCATTACAACACTGCAGCGCAGTGGGTGTTACCGCACCCTGTTGTGTGTGTCATCCCAAATCACGGCCTGTTCAAAACCTCCCCTTGGCATCGCCGTTGCGACTGTCCAGAAGATCAAACGACATGCTGTTCCTAGGCCGTAAGGCACCGCTGGTATATTTTGATTGTTTAGGGCGTCATTGAGACGTCGCTGGTAACGGCAAGGGATCAAGTGGGGCCCTTAGCCCAATCACGTTGCCCGCAGTGGTACCCCTTTACCCCAGTCTGCCAAGCTGTCGCAGAACATCTCCACCGTTGAAACCAAGGGTTCCAAGCGACAAAGTGGGCTGGCTCATCACAATGTAGAGTGAGAGGGAGAAAAAAAAAAAAAAAAAAAAAAAAAAAAAAAAAAAAGAATGAGGGAATGGCGTTGGAAACAGGGGGCAAGGATTAGCATCAAATGCGAGGGGAGGGCCTGATAAACATATCGATCAGTGCTTTGTGGTTTTCTTTTCTTGGCGAACAATTCCTGCGAACCCCTTTCCATGCAAACCCGTTCGTTTCTTTTGTCCATCCTCTTTTCTTTCCATGGACTTGAGGCCAAGGGTGATCTTTCGAATAGGGTCCATCGTTACGGACAGCTCGATGGCGTGATTCCCTTTCGTGTGTTATTCCCTTCTCTCGTTCCGCTTCATCTTTTTTTTTTCTCGTCTCTTTTACCCGCTTCTCTTCTTTATTTTTTTTTTTTATTATTTTTTTCTTGGGTTCTTGTGTACGAACAACCCGGCGGCAGGGTCCGCATCGTCATTCTTCCAACTCCCAGGCGGATCATAGCTTTTTGGTCTGTTGTGGTCCGGGACCTCGCAGCGAGCTTTTTCTTTTTCTTTTACTCAAGATCAACATCGAAATCGATCTCAAAACCTTCAAAACTTGTTCTCGATGACGTTAGCTTCCTTGGACTGAACAGAGCAGGTTCTGTTGAGGGGAGGGGTAGTTTTTGGGCCGTAAACGACCGATCGATTCGCGAATCAGCTACTCGAATATCAACAAGATGGAGGGCAACTTCAGGTTGAGGCGTACGCGCGTGGCGCGCGGCGTGATGGATTTGGACATGGAGGCGTTGAGGAAAAGGCAGGAACAGCGCATGGGAATCAAAGATGAATCTCTCTCGGCGAGGTCCTCACCCGGCTCGGGCAAGTCGACAGGCAAATCAACAGGCAAATCAACAGGCCGGGATTCTCCGGATACGCCAGAATTCACAAGGCGGCCACCAGCCGCTAGGCCGTCGGCTGGACAGCCCCTGCGTCTTGTGCCTCCGCCGGCAGCGTCGTCGTCCATTCCTCCGCCGCTAGCACTGGCTCCGGAAATTCCCCCGGCGTCCACCCGTGCTTCAAGTGCTGCAAGGCCCGAAATCACCGAGCCCCCGTCCAGAACGAAGCTTTCGCCGCCGCGCATCACAACGACTGCTTTCTCGCTGCCGCCGCCCGTGAACAATGCCGGGTCACCACTGTCATCCAAGAGCCCGGACACGCCCCAGTCGACCAAGGTGTCGTCGTTTCCGTCCTCGACTCAGCCGGCCACGACGACGAGCTCAGGCTCCACGTCTATTCCCTCATCATCATTACCACCAGCCACCTCTTCAGCCTCGCCCGCTCCGACGTTCAAGACAAGCGCTGCAGCCTCTAGCGCTGCACCTACCCGAAATCCCGTCGAAACCGCCACTTCAGGAGTGGCACCACCCCCGCCGCCCCCATTTTCGAACTCCAGGGGAGGTTCTAGCGCTGGAACGACTGCTGGAACGACTGGCCGCAGCTCCATGTTGACCATGACAATTTCGAGCGCAGCCACTTCACAGCCAGGCTCGACAGTGCCACTTGTACCGGCTCCCACCAGGACGCCGGCGCCGTCCGTCGATTATTCCTCGGGAATGCCCGTGGCCACCGGACCCGAGCCAAAGCCAACCGACATGTCTTCGAGTGTCCGGCCCACTCAGACCGCAGCGCCTCCTCCTTTGGTTCCTGTAGGTACCGGAGGCTCTGGCTCTGGTTCTGGAAACAACTCTGGCGCCATGGCCGGCATTACGGTCGGCACAATCGGTAGGTGGTCCCCCCTCCCCTCCCCCAACCCTGGTGTTTTAGCCGTTTCGTGCAAGGGGCAGTATGTGAAGGATATGCTAACTAACTCTCTTTTTTTTTCTGCAAAAAAACAGCTGGTGTTGGCATGTTTGCTGCCCTCATCTTCTTTTTCTACAAGAAATACAAGCGACGACAATTCCTCGAAACGTCTTATGTGGACGGCTCCCGTGACGGACCCGGCGGGCCGAAGCAGGCAAGCATATTTACCACCATCCAGGAGCGCTTCCACACCATCGCCGCCCCGGTATCGGCCCGCATCGGCGAAATCAAGGAGAAGGGCTTGGGCGGTGGCAACAACGGCAGCCAGGCGCGGGGTGTGGCCGGAGGCGCGGCCGCCGGGGCAGCAGTCGGTGGCGTCGCGGGTGGTGGTGCGGCGGCGGCGGCGGCCAACGTCGACGCCAAGACGCAGTCGCAGATCATCAACGAGATGTTCCAGGCTGCGTTCGCGGCCGAGAACGGCATGGGCGATGGCGAGTCGGCCTACGGCGGCAGCGAATACCCGGCCGACAAGACCATGTACTACGGACAGCAGGAGATCCCTCAGGGCAGCATCCGAGAGTCGATGAGCAAGTGGCTGCGCGCGAGCAGCATCAACCCGCTGCAGCAGAACCCGGCGCGAGACTCGTCGCAGTCGCGGTTCACGGCTCCCTCCTGGACGCGATCGGAGCGGTCGTCGACGACGTCGTCCATGCTGAGCGAGGGCGACGGCGTCACCAGCGGCGTCAACAGCGGCCTCTTCCCGCCGGGCTTCCGCCCCGCCTCTCCGCTCGCGCCTCCGGTGCCCCCGATCCCGCAGGCGGCCAACATGCAGTCGCGATGGTCCGAGTCGACCCGCGCAGCGCCCGACACGCCCCGGGCGCCCTCGATGCTGCAGGTGCCCAACATGCAGTCGCGGTGGTCGGCGTCGACGCGCGCCCCGCCAGACACGCCCTCCATGCCGGCACCGCCGCCGCCGCCGCCGCAGCAGCAGCCCAACATGCAGTCGCGGTGGTCCGAGTCGACGCGCGCCCCGCTCGAGACGCCGTCCATGTCCCACGACAGCCTCTACAGCATGTACAGGCGCGACACGCAGATCAGCGGCGCCACGGACAGCGTCGTGCCCGACGTCCCCGAGTGGTGGAGGACCGAGCAGCAGAGAGCCAGCAGCAACGCGCTCGGCTCCGCCCTCATGAGCGCCGGCCTGTCCACGCCGTCCAGCAGCGCCTCCGACGCCCACCTGTCGCTCAAGCAGCCCGTTCCCGAGCTCCCGCGCGGCCCGAACCAGGATATCGCGGCTAGGCTTGAGGATCAGGGGAGGATGTGAAAAAGGGGGGTTTATATGGTGTGTTAGGGGGGGGCGATACAGTTGTGAGACTGGGTAATTAGGTTTTTTTTTTTCCTGTCCGGCGATTGATGAGGCATGACCTTTTGCTTTTTCGAATCTCGTTTAGATTCTGAACAAAAGGGCTTCCTCTCGACCGTAAAATAGCATACTATTAAACTATTGGCTGCGCGAGCTCCTGGTTGACGCTTCTATATAACTCTGTATATATGCTTTGGTAAATACATATATTAGTGCAGTCTTGGCGTACGCCTTGCTGGAAAGACTTGGTGTGTTTTCTCTGTCTTTTGTGAAAAATATGTGGCGGCCCCCTGTACTCATCTACCTGTCTTTCCGGCCGGCCACCTTACGCAACTCACCCGAGCAACATTGGACACTATATCGTCATCCCATGTGCTTGAGAATTCCTGGCACCACCATGGGTTGACAGGAGACAGAACGAGAAGAGATTTAAACACAGTGGATTGAGAGCCTGGTAGGTGTTGCTGATGGCGGTTCGCTACCCAGCGAAAATTAATATCGGGTTTGCTGCGTTGAGCAGCGGCGGAGCATGGTTCTGGCATGGAAAGGATCATGGTGCGGTTTTGAACGATTTAAAGGCCGCTCGGGTGGTTTGAGTTGACCTCGTATAAGTGTGAGCGTGGTGGTCGTAGATGGCCCTGTTTGATGAGATATTTCGTATTTGTGTGTGGGTAGGTTGCTTTTCCATGCCTTCTTTTTCAATCCGATATCGAACAACGTTTGTTGCCAAGATGGGCGGTAATACTACTTCAGTGCAAAATTAGCCAGGGCTCTGCGGAGATCTCAACATTATTCTCCGAATTAGAGTTGGGTAGTTAAAGAGTTGATTGTGGAGTCTTTACAGATAACTTGGTCATTTTTGAGCTCCTTTTTCATTTCCCTCAGAACCGCCACAAGAATAGACAGCGACAGTATATATCTACAGACAAGCTGATACAGTAGACTAAAGAGACGTCGACTTCACTAGTAATGAGCAGAAACGTGATCAATCTTCACGTGATAGACGTAGTCGAGTCTTAAAAATAGAGACGGGCCCAGGTCTCCTCTGTGGCGCTGGACGATCCCATTAAATATTAAATGCGAAACCGAGGCTGGGCTGGCGTAAATCGCCAAACCTCAATTGGATGACCAATAAATACCGAGAAGAAGCAAGAGAAAAAGAGTCCTAGACATCCAGCTGAGTTGCGTCAACGCATTGAGCCAACAAAGCCAAGCTATCTGCAGCTCAGCTCCGTTGAACACGCCACGATTGATTACATGGCAGAACTTTTTCTTTCTGCCATGAAGCCATCGCCAACTGCTGTGCACTGCCTGTGCCATGGCAACATCAGGCCCCCTACCCACACCACGGTGGCGTAGGGGTGGTTGGCTGCACCTCGTCACGATGTTTGAGACACAAAGGTGCTGTCGTCACATTTTTTTTGGTGTCGATTCGACAGTGACTCTGTCTGCAGCGGGTTCTGTTTCGTTTCTTCTAGCAGACCGGCCCGAAAGGATCCAATACCTGCCGCTGGCGATGGCGAGCAATTTTCCCACCATCGAGGTGGGAAAAGCAACCGAATCGATCCGGATACGTAAGAATAGAGGCTGAAGTTTGTTTTCTTCTTTTCGGGTTCCATCTCCTCGTCATGTTCTAGACTACGCACTTTGATTCTGCAGCTTGCGTATATAACCGCCAAACTGCAGCCTGTTTGAGAGACGTTCTAGCCCGCCTTTTTTTTTTCCAACAACAAACAGCTCGCATCTTCAGAGTCTCTCCTCTATAGGCTTCTTTTCGTGCCTCCTACCAACATCGAACCTTTTCGACCATTTGTGAAGAAAGCCATACACATCTCCACAATGAAGACCACTCAGATCCTTGCCGTCCTTGGCTTCGCCTCCATGGCTCTTGCCCAGTCTTCCTCGGGGACACACATTCCTGCTTGCAACGCCGCCATTGACCCGTAAGTCCACTCTCAGGGGGGGTTTGGTGTCCCCAAGCTACCAAAACTACTCTCCAGTCTATACACCCGCCCACCTTGCTAACACGCCCCCCCGCCCGCTGTTTTTCCCACCCCCACTCTCAGGAGCTGCCAACCCACCAGCGCCCACGCAGGCACCTCTGCCGCCGCGACTCCGACGGGGACGGTTGCCCAGACGTCCGCCAGCGGCACAGCAAGCGGCTCCAAGACGGGCTCGGGCTCGGGCTCTTCTGCTGCCACGGGCTCCGCCAGCACCGGAAACGGAACCTCTGCCCGCCCGTCCAGCCAGGCCTCTGGTGCCGCGCCGCCCGCCTCCAACGGCGTCGTCGTCACCGCCACCGCCGTCCTGTCGGTGACGTCCACGGCGGCCGCCAACACCCCGGCCCGCGGTGGTAATGGCGGCGGCGTCGGCGGCGGCAGCCCGACTGTCACCGCGACGCAGCCCGGCCAGTCCAACGGTGGCGCGCGCCTCGGTCTCGGTGCCGCTGTTGCGGTTGCTGGTGCTCTGTTCGCTCTGTAAATCTTTTTTTTTTCCCTTTTGATATCTTCTGACAGGATGAGGGAAAACAAAAGAGGAGACCTTGGAATATCTTATGACTGTATGCGATATAACTGATTTGGGGGTTCGTTTCGATTAAGGGAGAGGTGAAGAAGGGTTAAACAGGCCTACATTCGACAGCCCACTTGTACATTCTTTGATACCACATCATGGCAGCAATTTACTATTAATTCAACAAACTGCATTTCCATAGGTGAATCAACTACTGTTTAGACGCTGTAGAACACTAGGCATGCACCTGGTGTGATTTTAAAGCCAAGCGTTCAAAGCAAATAAACCAAAATTCAGCACACCACGGCAGAGGCAACGGACATTGTATCCCTTGGGATGGACTGGTCACTTGCCCACCACCCCTTGGAAGTTGCATGTTAGTCAGCGATATGTTGGGCGGTTGATTTGTTTCTGGTTCAGCGAGAGGGAAAAAAAGAAAAAAAAAAACCAGTTTTTCGGACAAGTTGTCAAAAAGATCGATTACTATTCTCGCACCTCTCTTTATTTATTTATTTTTTATTTGACACATAAAAAGTCGACAACTCCGCGCGCAAATGCGGACATCACCGCCAGGTTGAGTTGTCTGGTGGTTCTTGGCGCTGACCTTAGCGCGGCCATCAAGGTGCGCACCTGCAATATGCCCCCCTCCCGATTGGGCAGTGGGACGAACCAGTCGGCCATCAAGGTTCTCAATCCGCACTTGGCGCCCACTTTGAAGAGGGTCTCTTTTTTCTTTTCTTTTTCGTCATTCTTGCTCTTTTACCATTCATTCCCATTCTTTTGTTCGAATTTACTATGGTTTTATTGGAGGGGATGTAGGGGCCTTGGCAAAAAGTGCGCGAAAAAAAAAAGGCTTGTATCCGTCCGTCTTGATCAAGAATTACTTCCCTCTCTGTGCCAAGTTCCTGTGGGTAAGGTAGGTAGAGTACAGAAGATTCAGGAGGGGTTAGATCTCGTTGAAGAATAATCTCTTAACCCCCTCTACGACGTCCTCGTGTACACTGCAGTCCTGTCTGACACTACTTGCGCCGGGCTGAATCTTGTTTTTTTTTTTTTTTTTTCTTTCCTACACAATATCCCGTGCCTCTGCGGAAGTTTAGTTGTTGCAGAAAAAATCTTAAACCTTAGTGTCACGTCCACTTCCATGGTAAATTATTTGGGAAAAGTCTCCTCAAGTCGTTCTGTCCCTGTTCCCGCATTATTGTGCCATATTTTAGCTCAAAAGAGACTGAGAGCCGAAATCCGACGACCCACATAAGTCTCTGTTCGAGTTTTCTCTCTCGTCTTCTTTTTGGCATGGGTGAGTGACTATCAAGGTGCGCAACAAGATCGAGGAGCCCTACGGCCCAAGCATCTGTCCGCCATACCCAGCCTGCTGCCGTCACCAACCCACCTCTCTCCCCCTCTTTCCTGTTCTCCGGCTCTGAGTTCCGCTCGCGCATTTAAATGCGAGATTATTCTAACCTACTTCTTATTTGCTGAAACTAGTCAGGACCTTCATCGAACCTGCATGCCAAAGTCGTCGGAAACCCGACTCCCGCAGCAGCTGTTACCCGTCTCGCAGGACACCTGGCACAGACACGGAAGCTAGCTTTCCCTGACGTTCGACAAAAGAATGGCGCGGATAACTCTTCTCTCTGCCGTTGCGGCTCTGCTGCAAGGCATGACGTCGGCGCAAACGGCTTCGTCTACCGGAGCCGCATCTGGTCCCGATCCGACTGCTGTCTCTCTGTGTTCGGTCAGGTCGTCTACGCAGTAAGTGACGATTGTTATAGTCACTTTCTTGTCGGGCCACTCGCAGGCAGCAAACTCTTCTTCAGCCAGCTGACCATTGATATTCAGGTACTGCTCTGCCGGCACAACCGAATACCGTGTTGTTGCTACTCCTACAGGCAGCCTACCAAGTGTTTACACTGGCTGTCATAAGCATGCGACCGAGCTGTACTGTTTTTACAATGGCAGCGGCGGCGAGGTCGCAATCGTTCCCGCCAACGCGGCTGCTACCCCTACCCCTACCACTGCACCTCCTACAGGAACCTCCAGGAGTGCCTCTCCAACAGGGAACCCCACGGCTGTGTCGGACTGCCATATGCATGGTTCCAATGTGTAAGTCTCTGACTCTGTCGTAAAAAAAAACCTGCTCCATCAGGAAAGAGATCGTCCAACTAACTACAGAGTAGGTTCTGTATGTGGGGTACGACCGAGTAC
This sequence comes from Pyricularia pennisetigena, assembly GCF_004337985.1. Taxonomy (NCBI): domain Eukaryota; kingdom Fungi; phylum Ascomycota; class Sordariomycetes; order Magnaporthales; family Pyriculariaceae; genus Pyricularia; species Pyricularia pennisetigena. Next base: position 4,969,695 of record NC_043741.1, read on the forward strand.
CAGGTTATGACGAATATCCCAGCTACCGCGACTCAAAATCTCCCACCTACCTTTACCGGCTGCCACGCGCACGGCTCCGACACTTACTGCCTCGGGCCCGGTGGCGCCGATGTAGAGGTGCGTGCCCAGGGTGCCGAGGCCGGCAACGGCACCAGTAATGCAGGAGCAGGCGATGCGAGCGGTTCAAACCGCCACTGCCACTTTCATGCTGGAGTCGAGTGAGTCTACCCGTCCATTACTCAATGTATCCTGGCAATAACCTGCCTACTTACTAAATTCATCACAGGCACTGTACAGGTGGCAGCGAAGAAGAGGCTTCCTGTGAAAAGGTCACCAGAGACTACAACATTCCGCTCCGTGTTGGGCTCTTGTTCGTCATCATGGCGACGAGCTGCATCGGCGTCTACTCTCCCATCCTGCTGCACAAGGTCTGGCCGAGCAAGACGCACACGACGCTGTTGATCCTCAAGCAGTTCGGTACCGGCGTCATCCTTTCGACGGCTTTTGTCCACCTCTACACCCACGCCCAGCTGATGTTTGGAAACAAGTGCCTCGGCGAGCTTGGGTACGAGGCAACGACTTCTGCCATTGTTATGGCTGGTATTTTCCTCTCGTTCCTGGTTGAATTCATTGGCAAGCGCATAGTCCTCGCTCGCATGGCCAGGTCTCCAGGTACAGTATCAAGGCTTTCTCCTGAGACGGTCAGTGTCTTTGTGCTCGAGACGGGCATCATCTTCCATTCCATCTGTAAGTGGGAAATTTTCACCATCTCTGCGACTTGGTTTTCAAATACTAAACGATTGTAAACACTCGAATCAGTGATTGGTATCACTCTGGTTGTCGCTGGTGACTCCTTCTTCCTGACTCTATTCGTCGTTATCCTTTTCCACCAAATGTTCGAAGGTATCGCCCTCGGCTCTCGAATTGCCGCTCTGGGTGCCCCGTCGCCGCATGCCGCAGCAGCTGCAGCCGCACCTGGGACCGATGCATCACCAAAGACGGACGGAAACTCGGTATCCGACGTCGACGCACCGCGTACGGCCGCCGCAGCTGCCCCGGAGCCGGTGAGACAACAGGCCTATTTCTCACTGCCGAGAAAATTGCTGCTCGCCACGCCGTTCGCACTGATCACGCCCATCGGCATGGCGATCGGAATCGGCGTCCTGCAGCACTTCAACGGCAACAACCGGAGCACGCTGCTGGCCATCGGCACGTTGGACGCCCTCTCGGCGGGTATCCTCGTCTGGGTCGGCCTGGTGGAGATGTGGGCCGAGGACTGGATGGTGGAGGGCGCCGAGATGCTCTCGACGGGAATCTTGACAACGGTGCTGGCCGGGTTCGGCTTGGTGTCTGGCGTTGTTATCATGAGCGTGCTGGGCAAATGGGCTTGAGGTGGAGCAAGCCTCAACTCCGAGTTACCGCTTTGTATATAATGACATGTGAGTAGATTGTCTTTTGTCCCCTGTCCGGCCTGGCCAGGGGCTAAATGATGTTTCTTTGGGTCCAGAGTCTTCCAGGTACTGTTTGGGATAAGAGGTGGACAGGGCCAGTAAATACTCGGGCTTTTTTTTTTTTTTTTTTTTTTTTTAAACTTTTTACGACTGACGACATTTTCTTTTGGGCAGCTTTTTTTTTATTTTATTTCTCGTCAAGAGAAAAAATAAAGACCGACTTGATAGAGAAGAAGATAGATACTCCAGAATAATGACCCAAGCTTCTACCACTCGCCTTCCCGCTTCTTGGTACTACTCACTTGCAGCCACTGACTTGTTGCAGCGCAGGTGCGGATATGCAGGTTGCCGTGGCCAAGCGCAGCCCATCGAGCGAACCGACGTTGGAGGAATGGGAAGCGAAGCGAGCATAGTTGCTTCAATAAAACCGACATATTGGACTAGACCCAAGAGAAGAAGGTGGCCATCTGACAAAGCTCAGAGACCACGCAAGGGCTGCCTGCCTTGGGAGAAGGATGATTGTAGTAATTACAGTCATTACGCGTTGATCGTGCCTACAAACTCCAAGGCAAGATGCATCTCAGTGGACATTTCCTAAAGATGGCCCCACAGATGCGGGGAAGAAGGCAGGGGAGTTCCAACTGAGCTTCCCAATTGGGAGTCGAGCTGTGATGCTTTCGCTCTTGGCACTGATGATCGCGCTGGACCCGATTGGAGGATAAGGTCTGATTCTCGGTTACATCGGTGAAGACCTGGCTGTTTTCGAAATTGCGCTGGATCCCATCCCGCTCGCTGCCCGCAAAAAGGGGGAAGAAAAGCTTCCGACAATGTGGCGCTCTTTTAGAGTAATGAGGCGATAATGCAGTTGGTACTTGCTTGCCTTGCTTTCCTAGGGTACGGTACAGTACGGTACAGTACGGTACGGGACGGTACGGCAAGTGTGCGGTACCGTGGTGCTTGTTGCACGCAAAGCCAGATGAATTAAAGGCGAGCATGTCGCCAATCACCTCGCCCTTTTGTTTCTGTCCCCTCTCACCCCCAGCCGCTCTCTTCACGGTCTCTCTCTAGCCTCCTGTCGCGTTAGCTTTCCCTCAGTGTTGTCTTTTTTTTTTTTTTTTTCACCAGACCCCTAGTTTTAGATCAACATCTAGATAACCCACGCCACCCAAAAGCAACCATGAGGACCTCGATTGCCGCCGCCGCCGCCGTTTGGCTGGCATCGTTCGCCGCGGCGCAAAAGAAGGACTGCATCAAGCTCGTCTCGGGCGAGCGGCTCGAGGCCGACATGAAGACGGAAGCCGTGGTCGCCAGGGCTCAGAAGCTGCAGGACATTGCCTACTCTACCGAGGGTCGCAACCGACAATGGCAGCAGCCCGGCTTCGAGCTGACGATGCAGTACATCGAGGAGACGCTCGAGAAGGAGGCCCCCGGCTACTACAACGTCGAGCGCCAGCCGACCTTCTTCCAGGTGGCCAAGGACCCGGCCCCCATCGTCATCGGCGACGCCTCGTACGACTCGGCCCCCATGACCACCACGACGGGCCGCAGGCTGCTCACCGGCACCTTTGACGACGTCCCCGTCGTTGCCGTGGCCAACCTCGGCTGCAACCCTGAGGACTACCCCGTCGCGACGGGCGCCTTGACGCTCATCCAGCGCGGCAACTGCAGCTTCGAGCTCAAGTCGCAGCTGTCCAAGGCGGCTGGTGCCGTTGGTGCCATTGTGCGCAACGCGGTCGACAGCCCGACGTTCGGCAACGGCGTCCTCGGCGACGCCGTCGACACGCTGGTGCCGACTACCATGATCCGGTACGACGACGGCGTGGCGATCCTGGCGCAGCTCGAGGCCGGCCCCGTGACGGCGGACCTGTCGATCGAATACGTCAACCTGACCAGCTTCAACCTCGTAGCCACGAGCAAGTGGGGCAACCAGAGCAACGTGGTGATGCTGGGCGCACACGCCGACTCGGTGATTGAAGGTCCCGGCATCAACGACGATGGCTCGGGCACCGTGGGCATCCTCGAGACGGCCGTGCAGCTGGCCAAGTACGGCGTGCGCAACGCGGTCCGTTTCGCGTGGTGGACGGCCGAGGAGGACGGCCTGCTCGGCTCGTACTACTACACGGACAACACGCCCGCCGACGAGCTGGCCAAGATCCGCGCCTACCTCAACTTTGACATGATTGGGTCCAGCAACTACGTCTACGGCATCCTGGACGGCGACGGAGACGCCTTCGGCTTGGCCGGTCCCGAGGGCTCCGCCGACATTGAGAAACTGTGGGAGGACTACTTTTCGTCGCGCGACATGCCGTCGGACCCGAGCGAGTTCTCTGGCAGGAGCGACTATGCCGGCTTCATCGACCAGGGCATCCCTTCGGGCGGCTTGAGCACGGGCGCCGACGAGGTCAAGACGGCCGAGCAGGTGACCAAGTACGGTGGTGTCGAGGGCGCCATTCTCGACCCCAACTACCACACCCAATTCGACACGGTCGCCAACTTGAGCGCGCCGGCTTTGGGCGTCATGAGCAAGGCGATCGGGTTCGCCGTGGGCACGTACGCAAAGTCGCTCGAAGGCTTCCCGGCCAGGACTCCGGCCGTGACGAGGAGGAGCGGCAAGCACAGTGCCAGGATCGTCGGGTTGGATGAGGATGCCGAGTCCTTCCAGTACGGCCCGCTCACCCTCTGGAGGATTTAAGAAAAGGGTTCATGGTTGATGAAATAAGGACTTTGTTCATGTTTAATGCCGTTTATAATGATGACAAACCCCTACAGGTATTGTTTAGTCGAGTAAATAATTTTCATGATTATGTTCCATGACTCTCATGTTCCGCCTGTACAGGTTGTGCATCTTGATTCTGGCCGACCCGTCGTCCGACGTGCTCAAACACGGCACTAGATATCATCTGCCAAGACTAGTACCCGTCAAGGTGACAAATTCATATAGGGGCCGTGATGGTCTAGAGCGTGACGGTCGCGATCAGCTCGCGGACCCAGCGGTACAGGTTCGGAAGGGCCAGGAATGACTTGAGCAATCTCGCAGACGAGATTCGATCCAGCTAACCTGAAAAAAAAAAAGAAAAAAAAAAAAAAAAACTCGGAGCAACAGCAAAAATGAAAGCTAGAAGACATGGACAGCACAACCGGCAAAAATATCTCCACCAAAAAAGGGGGCGAGATACGACACAGGGCCGGAGCAGAGACTGCAATTGGCTCGGCTGAGGTGGCAGATGGTCCCATTGTCTTAAAACAAGACGCTTGATAGGTGTGTACCATGAGGAAATCACGCTGGTATATTGGGTATCTCTTGGGTATCTAAATCCTCTCTCTCCAAGGCATACATACACACACACACACACACACACACACACACACACACACACACAAACATCAAGAACTCATGCCTGGCCCGCCTATACCTGCAGTCTGCCGAGTCCCTCCCCTAGCATGGCCTCGTCGAACGAAGGTGGTGGCTCAGACTCGCATGGCGGGCGGATCCACGACTCAGACCGTCCCTCCAGCGACGCACGACGCGGCCCATCTCCCAAGGGCGGCAAGACCGTCACCTCCTCGCTGAAGAGAACCTCGACGTCGTCGCCGGCAATCTCCACATGTAGCCGGTACTCGAAGCGATAATAGAGCCTGATGTTGAAGGTCTCAAACGTCGGGGTCAGCGCCGGCAGCAGAAAGCCCGCCTCGGCCGCGACGTCCAGCGCAGGCGACCCGTCGGTGCACGGGATGTAGACGGGGGCGGGAGGCGGGCCGGGCGGCGGCCAGATGCGGCACTCGGTCTCGCGGCTGCACGTCTGCGTCCTGGGCGTCGGGCGCCAGCCGCCGCGGCACTGCACGACGGCGAGGCCGTGCACGCGCAGCCGCAGCGCCAGCAGCCGGATCCTGGGCGGGCTGCCGCGCACGGCGGCGCTCGACCTCGCGTCGTCGGGCACCAGCCGCACCGAGACCGGCACCAGCCGCGCCGGGTTGCCGGGCTGCACGACCGTCGGCGTCGTCAGCTCCCACTCGCCGTGGAGCGCGGGGACTCTGCTGGACCCCACGGCGGAATGCGCCTTTTGCAGCAGCAGCAGCGAGAGCCGGCGGCCGCGCGCCGCGTCCGTGCCCGGCAGCAGGCGGTACGACCGCACGCACGTCGGCTGCCTGCGCGTGACGGCGCCGAAGTCGGCGATCGGCGGCGGCGGTGGTAGCGGCTCGTGGTTCCGCCTGCGCACCTCGACGGGCAGCGTGGCGGACAGGGTCCTGCCGCCGTCGCTGCCCTCGCCGCCGCCGTGGGTGCGGTACTGCAGCACGGCCTTGAGGTAGTACTCGATGTGGCCGGACGAGCGGAGCGGGAAGGCGCCGCAGGAGAAGGACTGCGGGAGCGGGTGCGGGTGCGTGGCGGCGGCGGCCACGAACGAGTGGTGGTTGCCGCCGAGGCCGAGGTCGGGCCGTTCCAGCTCCACGTGGCTGGGGAGGTCGACGGCAAAGGCCCACGACTGCGCGACGCGGCCCGCGCCCGCGGCGACGTGCAGCGGGCCCTCGAACAGCACCTGCGTGTGCTCGAGGTCCCGGATCAGCCCGACCTGGCCGGCGTGGGTCTTGACGTGGCTCCCTGACCACTCGAGGATCCTGACCAGGGACCGGCCGTGCAGCGATAGCCGGATCGAGCAGTGCGGGGCGACGATGGGGGTCTGCCGGCTTACCGTGCCGATTATGGTGTCGCCGGGGCTGAAGAAGTGCTTGTCGCCGCCGTCGATCTGGATGTTGAGATTAGGGCCGGTGGTGCAGAGTATGGGATCCGGATCTAGCAGTGGTGAAAACATGGTTGGCGGGATGTTGCTGAGGATAGAGCTAGGAGAATGAGAAATAAAAGAAACCCACAAAACAAGAGATACAGATGGGGGATTTGGAAGAAAGGTCGTCGCTTTAAGCGAGCCATGACAGTTCGCCAAGTCTTTTTTTTTTTTTGGGGGTATCCACGCAAGTAAGCTTGAAGAGAAAGCAGTGCCTTCGCCCAGATGGCCTATTTCCCCATTGGCCATTGGGGAGGCGCGGCGGCCTGACCAAGAAATATTTCCACTTTCTTTCTGCTTGGCCTCGACGCCAAGCTATTTGGCGCCGGGGATTGCGGCGCAGGGATGACATGGATGTGAATATCGCGAGATGACTTTGGGACCCTTTGATCTTGGCAGCACTTGCTGACGACGTTGCTACCTTGATAGCTTTAAAACAAAAACGTCTGTTTTGTAGTCAGAACATGATTTTAGAGCGCCAAAGTCTTTTGAAACTTGAAGCGCTTCTTATATATATCAACGCCGTCATTAGTGTTTAGTCGTCATTCTTTTAAGTTTCGGAATATCCCCACCTGCACATCATCATATACTTGCAGATCGTACAAGCAACACCCAAAAAAACATCCCTAGATTGCCGGTTTGTAACCGGGGCCTCTGTAGTTCCCAAACCACTAGCCGTCTCTGCTGTGGGTGTGTCCAACGACGTCAAGACCTCCAGCTTTGCTTTCCGCCCATAGGTCATATATATTTACAGAACCTTGAGCGAAACACAACTGAGGCCAACCGAGATACAAACAACGCAAATGACAAAGAGTTGGCCGGCGTGGTGCGGTGCATCATCCAGAATCCAGACTCCAATAATGAGATTGAGACTGGGGTCGAGTTGAACATGGAGGAGCGGCTTGCCTGCGCGGATCTAGATCTCCATCCAGGTGGCCGTCGCGTCCCCTCACCGCTCATTATGCTCTACCTTTATAATCATCAGCATCCCGCTGCACTGCTTGCATCCCCTACGTGGCTCGATCCTCCGCGGGTCTTGTCGCCTTCAAGGCCCGGGCAGGCGCTGGTCCGACTGGCTGTTTTGCTGCAGCCGGTTGTTTGTAAATGTCGTTTCTTGGCATATTTCCCGGTCTCCAATCGCAGCCCATTCATCCACGTAGCAGGCGGCCCTCAAACGCGGAACCTCAAAAGGCGCTGAGGCTACTTGGATGGGCTGGTCTTGATTTCTTATCCCCTGCTCTTCCCATGGGATCCCTTCGATCTTGACCCAGTCATCGAAAGAGAGGGGCTTGACAAGTTCTAACCAGGTTTCTCCATCAGAGCGACTTGAGCTACGGTCGGGCCGCTGTCAACGAGGAGGAAGAGGACCGCGGGATCCATGCCCATGAGGGCTGTAGATATTGTTAAACGAGCCCGGCTTCGTCCAGATGCCCGGCGAAGCAGGCAGGCTCACGGTCTCGGCGCGGGTGTCATGCACGCAGGGAGGAGGCGGCAAAGACGCGCTGAGAGGGCGCGGGAGGCCCATCCCCCTCTCAACGCAGCCAGACGCCACTGTCGAACCGCTCCGTTTCCGACCTGTCCCGTCCCGAGTCTTGATGTCCTGCATGGCGTAGCTCTCGACGTCGTCGTTGTCGTCCTTGAGCCCCACCATCGTCGTCGTGACTGTCGCGTTCTTGGACGGCGTTTCTTCGTCCGAGATCCTGCCGTAGGGCGCGTCGTCGTCGGCACCAGCGACGGTGGTCTCCAGCAGGCTGCCGCTGAGGGTGCGCAACCGCCTGGGCGCCGAGCTGCGCGGGGCGTGGCGGTCGTTTTTCTTTTTCTGCTGCTGCTGCTTCTGGGAGGGGGTCGAGCCAGACGTCCCGCTCCCCAGGCTGCGGCCGGCCCAGCTCCAGGCCTGCGGGATCGTGCGGACGATGAACCTGCGCATCCCGGGCAGGCAGGCGCACACGATCCCCACCGACGACTCGACCATGCTCCAGGTGGCGCCGTTGGACAGCATCAGGCCGGGGTTGTCGCTCGTGGACGTCGTGTCCTGCGTCGGTGATCAGCTGCTGGGTTGGCCTGGGTGTGTGGTTGGGTGGGTGACCTGATGGGGAAAGGGGTTCTTTGGAAGCAGAAAAAAAAGAAAGAAAAAAAAAAAAGAAAAAAAAGAAAAAGGAGTCTGGTGGAAAAGAGGCTATAACTCACAAGGACTCTGGCCCGGACTATGCTGACGGCCGTGGTGCTGTGGCAAAATTGACAAGTCAGTCGGTTTCTGGGGGCTTCTGTTTATTCGTTGTGGTGGCGTGGGAGTTTGTGGGTAGCCCAGGTAAAATAGGGGAAAAAAAAAGTCGCTTACATGATACCGAGAGAAAACATGGCGGCCACACCTAGCTTGGTTGGCAAGGATCTATGCAGCCTTGCTATCTGGGAGAGAGGCAGGGCCAGGATCCAAAAGTCCAGCAGCATGCTTGTGATTGCCTGCGCCCTGCATTGCAGTGATTGCACAGGTTAAACAAGGTTCAGCCAAAAGAGTTACAAGAGAGAGAAAAAAAAAAAAAAAAAAAAAAAAAAAGCACTCACCACAAGAGCTTTCCAGTCTCCATACAACTGCCAGGACCGGCTTCCACCCACTGAGTCCAAGAGTAGCTGATGGGCGAGCACTGGCCGACGGAGAGGCCGACGATGACGAGGGCGATGACGAGGTTGACCCACAGCGTGCCCAGCAGCAGAGGCCTCATGGAGCAGAGGCCGAAAAAGTACGAGACGGAGCCGACGAGCCCAAAGACGCGCAGGTAAAAGAACAAAAAGGACGCCTTGAGGAAGGCCATGCCGGACATGTAGACGGGCTGGGCGACGTAGATCCAGTAGCCCGTGTCGATCAGCTGCTGCTTGGACAGGGTCCACAGGTCGCGGCCCAGCGCGGCCCGCCGCAGCGGCACCTCGATCACGACGCCCACGACCACGGTGCAGCACCAGGCCAGGAACAGGCACAGGTCGTCCCAGCCGGCGTCGGGCATGGTCGGCAGCCAGGGCCCCGCGCCCGGGCGGCGCGGGAGCTCGACCTTGGACAGCAGCCTGAGCACGGCAAACGGTATGCAGAGCGCCATCATGGCCCAGTTGACCCGGCGGTTCTCGGCCGTGAGGTCGCGGCTGGCTTGGTTGCATGCGTTTTTGCTGATGCGGAGTGACTCTTTTTGTCGGGGGAGATTTTGTTTATCAGCGGTAGTTTTTTTTTCTCTCTTCTTCTTCATGTTTGAGTCCCCCAGTATCTGCAACCATTATAAAAATCACGACCAAAAAACTCACCCATCTGGTCATCGAGTCCGCATGCGCCCCTGATGCAGGCGGTAAGGCTGATGGCCACGGCTTTGTCATTGCAGATGCACGTCGTGTTGCCCGCAGCACAAGTGGAAAGCTCGACGGCATCGACCAAGCAAGGGGACTATAACGCGACAAAGTGCGAGGACAGTGTCAGTTACAACGCCAGCCACAGAAAGCAAGAAACGCCTAGCAGAGAAGGAAAAAAAAAAAAAAAAAACTTACTGCACATTTCGGCAGCTCGCTCGAAACATGCTTCAGGTCCCCTTCAATCGCGGCCGAGTGAGCCAAGGAAACAATCGAAAGCAGCAACGGCGCGACTTGGAACCCGAGTCGCATGGTGGACTTGAAGCAACGGCTGCTGGGTGGATGGGTATCACACGTGGCTGGTCCAGATAGAGAAGAAAAGAAAAACACCGTAAAACAGCAGAAGGTATGGGTTTTGTGCCAATCTCCAAGTAGACAGCCCTAGCTCCCATAGACGCATCAGCGTTGAAGGCGGCGTGTCTGGATGATGCCCCCTAGTGCGGCCGCTATCTCGAGTCCATGCGGGCAGGGCCAGGGGTCTGATTATTTCAGGGACACTAAAGATGGAAGAGCCCTGGGGGCGATGGTGTGATGTCAAGGTGACACTGAGCCGCTTGGTCTGCTCCAGCCTCGGGACCGAATCGAGTATCCTGGATGGCACTGACTGCTAGGTGGGCAGGTCGGTGGCGCCAGGGTTCGTTGGTGATTGAACAAGTGTGACTTGAGAGGATACGGCGTTGGGCCTCATGAATTGATTTGAAAAGCCTTGGCATCGCACAAGTGCTTTCCTTCAAGTTGGATTGCATGCTGATGTCAGGGTTAGGTCTGGGAAAAGGTCAGGGAAAAGGTCTGTGAAGGTGAGAAGGGACGCTAGAGGATAGGTAAACTAGATTAGACAAGACAGGCACTTGGTACTAGACAAGCTAGTCCAGCCCAGTCTAATCTATACTGATAGTGGGTCATAAACTAGCAAATCAACGCTTGCGATCATCCTGAATTGACACGCCCTTGAATGTCAATCATGGTACTTGGCTCATCCAGATCGTCCGACTGCCACGGAAATGCCACAGAAGGGGTTATCGTCTGCGAGAAAGTGACATCCAAGACGTGCAAACAAAGAACCGAGAATGCTCAACTCAAGTTCAATGGTGATCAATATTTCGAGCGTGACGAGGTCCACGATGACCCTGTCTGCCGACAGCGTGAACGGTGCAAGGCCAGCCGTCAGATTTGCGTATATCGCAGAGGAGCATTTATGCCTGCGCCTGTCCGTCGTGGATTTATGCAGCAATTCTCATCGAGGATGCGTTGCAGACTTGGGGGTTCGAGCACGTATGTGATGCCGTTGAGCGCCTGGTCATTCCGGCGGTTTTTGGGGGAGGGTTTGTTTTCGGGATGTCATGCTGGTGTGTTGCGGGCCGACTGTCGTTTCAATCGAACGACGTGACGTTTGGTTGAAAGAAAAAAAGAAGACGAGGATTGGTTCCCTGCCGGTTTAACGCATGTCAGATGCTTCAACTGATTAATTACAGGCAACGTGCAACAAGAAAAAGAGTTTTGGTTCCAGAAATTGCAGCGCTCTGTCCACAGCTACTCAGTGACTCATTAATATGTATATATATATAAAAAACTTGCCAAATAATAAATGAATCCCAGGCTATACTCATTGCCATACAAGCCTTCCCCGCCTGGCATTCCTCACAAAGCAAAAAAGCACAAGACCCCCCAGCAGACACAAAGACAACATTCCCCCCCAACCTCCCACTCAAACAACCATCCACGCCAGGGCCGCAACAGCCACGGCAACACGGCCAGAGCCACCAAGAGCAAAGCCACCCGCGTCAAGCACCCGCGTCGGCGCGACAGTCGAGCCGCCCCCGCCGCCCGCTCCAGCACCAGACGACAAGCCACCGACGCCAAGGCCAGCCACGCCAGCAGCCGCAGGCCGAGCGCCGACGAGCGGCATGCCGGCAGCGTACACCGCGTGCTTGCCGTCGTCGCTGGCCGGGGCTCCTCCAGCCCACATCGTTGCCGGCTGCGGGGCGGCATCGCCGGTCGTGCGCGGGCAACGTGTCGCTCCTGCGCTGTGCGTGACGGTCGTGCCGCTGGCGTAATGGACGTGGTTTGGCGGGTGGGCAGCCGCGCTGGACGGCGTCGTCTCGGGACCGCAAGTCGGGGATGATGGTGCGGCTGGGGTGTTTGCTTGGGTGGCATCATCTCCTGGACTCTCAACGCGGGTCGCTGCCGGCAGTGAGGTCGTGTCTGAGGCCGAGGTCGGGGATGAACCCTGGACGTTTCGGCTGGTTGTCTGCGCGTCTTGGGTGGTGCGGTCCAGAGTCTCGATGCCTCCTGTGCCGGTGCCAGGATGCAATGTTGCCGTGGGCCCGCTCTCGGATTCACCGTCTGTGGAGGTGGCAGATTTTGCCGTTTCGTCGCTGCTCATAATCGTGGTGCTGACACAAGTGGCAGTGGTGCAGGTGGTGCTGACGGTAGTGCTGATGGTGGCGCTGGGAGTGTCGGAGTCGCTGACGGTCTCGGAAGGAAGCCAACTGTCTGTGACACTCGCCGTAGAAGTGCGGAAACCAGTGCCGGTGCCGGTGCCGGTGCCGGTGCTGGTGATAATGCCGGGATCACTGAGGGCTTCAGAAGTAACCTGGCCGTCCACGACACTCGAAGCCGGCATGCCAGAACCAATGCTAGTTGTCTCGGAAGCGGTGCTCGTGGCTATGAGACTCTGTGAGGCAGGGGATTCTTCAGATGTGGCGACCCCAGTTGTCTGCGAAACCAGCAGAGTGGTAACAAGGCCGCGTGTTGCATCAACAGAACTCCCGAGTGCTGTCTGGGATACATCTTCAGTGGTCTGCTCTGAAGACGTCAAAGTAACAGTACCAGACAGAGATGTCTGGGTGATGGTTGTTGTGCCGTCAGATGTAATGACCAAGTCTGAGGTGCCAGTTACGGTAGGAGTGCTTGTTGCCGCTGAGCCGTCTCTTGTGTCCGTCTCGGTTTGCGCAGACGTCTGGGTTGCGGTAATGGTCGAGTCCTCCGAGCCAGCCGTGTCGACCGTGGTAGAAGCTACCGACAGAGTTTCCCGCGTGAGCGTCTCAGGAGTGACGGTCGCCTCTTGACCCGCAGCGGTAGACGTCTGGGTGTCGCTGATCATAGTACCTGGGTTTCCGGTTACTTCAGGCGCACCAGCCGTCTCACTTGCAGAAGAACCCGGCTCGACACTGCTGGAAGAAAAAGAGGTGCTGGCCGGTGCCGCAGTCGGCTCTGCGCTGGAAGGGATCGGCGAAGCAGGCAGCTCTTCACCGCTGCCCAGCGCGTTGCCGGTCTGCGAGTTGCGGTAAAAGTTGCCAGGGTCGTCGCCAAGACACTCGCCAACCGTGACGAACTCGAACCCCCGGTCGGCGGCCACGAGGATAAAGTCCTCGAGGAGACCGTCGGCGGTGGCCTCCTCGCTGTCGTGGAACCGCACAATGTACGACGCGACCGCGAGGTCGGCGCCCGCCAGCGTCTCTCTGAAGAAAGCAACCAGGTCCGCGGGGTCGGCGAACTCGTCATTGTCAAACGAGTCGACGTTGTAGTCTACGATGTGGTAGCGGAGCGGCCTTATGTCGACGAGGCAGTCGCCGACGTCGCACTCGGTGAACGGCGCGCGAAAGTAGGTCGGGACCACCCCGAGCGCCTCGACAAACGTCGCCTCCATCTCGAGCAGGTCCGCGCGCACCTCGTCCTCCGTGAAGCTGCGCAGGTCGCCGTGGCTGTACGAGTGGCTGCCCAGGAGGTGGCCCTGGCCGTACATGGACCTGGCGAGGCCCTGGTGCCGGGGCTGCGACAGACCTTCGCCTTGAAAGTCGCCCGTCATGAAGAAGGCCGCCTTGATGCTGTACCGGCGCAGCGTGTTGACGATCGACGCCGTATACGGCGAAGGGCCGTCTTCAAAGGTGAAGGCGATCCGGCCCGGCTTTGTGCAGGGGAAGTCGTCGCGGCCGAGCTGCTCCCCCCACGGGACGGGGCCGAATGTTGGCCGTGGCATCTCCTGCGTCTCTAGTTGCCGCGCACCTAGATTGCCCGATGAGGGGCTGCCCCAGGCCAGGGGCGCCAGGGCGGCAAGGACCAGGAGTACTCGAGGCGTGTTTGGCATCTTGACGGTATGATAGCAGCAGGATTGAGTGGATTGACCGAGTTGATGCAGCCTGACCGGGTTTAATGCAGCCTGAACATGCGTGCAAACAATCGTCAAGAGGACCAGCTTGAGTGGAAGATGGGAAAGAAGCCCACGAGGAGATAGAAGTGAGCCCAAGCCTTTTGTAAATCAGGCAAACGACTCCCTTTCGTGGCTGTATAAATCATGAGCAGAAAAAAAAGCCATTCTTCTACTTCTGTGACACAAATTCACAATATTCAGCTTACTCCTCTGCGTGAAATGAAGACAGACCAAGTCGGAAATTGTAGTTGACCTGTCAACTTTTGGTAAACTGCGGCTTGTTTTCAGCTGGCCTGGACACGGAACATCAGGGGGGGGGCAAGAGCAAACACGTATATAAACAAGGTGACAATCATGTCCACTGGCGACGGCACGGCGATGCCACGTCGTCATGGAGAGGCTGGTAAGACCCGATACTATATCAGCTGTGACAGGTGCCCAGCTCGGAAAACTATTACACTGCACCAACCAAGCTGCACCCGCAGAGATTGGGAGTAGACACCGTGGCTCGCAAAACCAAAAGCCAGCATCTCTCCCGGCAGCCAGCTACCGAACAAAAAACCCCCACCAGAGGGAAGGGGAGGAAACATCTTGTGACGTGTCAGAATTCCGCAGCGGGAAACCCATCATCACCGTCTCGGAAATAATCTCCCAAGCAGCCTTCAGTGCTTGCTGCACCGTCCGCGCTGGACGGTGCGGTTGCTGACGATGGTCTGGACGTCGCAGCTCGAGACGTGCCCGGCGACGACGCGGGCGCAGGGCACGCGCATCGTCGTCTGGTATGTGACTGCCTCGCCGCACACGGCGCAGGTGAAGACTGTGCGGCTGTACTGGCACATTTTTGTTTGTTTGTGTGTGCTTGGCGCTGGTGGTGGTAGAGGAGGAGGGAGTGCTGTTTTCTTTTCTTCTTTTGTCTGAAAATACTCAGTGGGCTGATTAGAAGTGGCTGGTGTCGTGCTTGACAGAGATGGAGATTTGGTGTGCGTGGTTCGTCAAGCATCTACGACGGAACATGCTCGATCATGACTTTGCCCTCTCTATTTATGTTCATTTGGTCAATGTGAGTCGCCATTCATCAGCGGTCAAGGCATTGTCGGGCCCCCACCCATACGATGCGACAAAGACATTGTTGCCTGTACGTGTGGCCATGTCAGGTCGCATGCTTCTTTGTTGTCGGTAGATGACCATGACCGCTCTGTTCGACAATGGCTTTTCTTCCGCCGGAAACCCTTTGGACCAGACCACTGGTCACCACTACAGGCTGCCTCTGCTCGACAATTGAGACGGGATGAAGCAAGACAAGCGGCCGTTGGGACCTGTTAGGAATGGGACGTACATTAAAACAAAAGGGCGATTCTACGTACTGTATACCAGATTTGTCCCCAGTTTCCAATCTTCTTTCTACTCTAGTCGTCTCCTCACACATAACCTCCCAATATAAATCATACAGAAAAAGGATTTCCAAGCATATTTGCCAGAAACCAGAAAAAACCAGAAAAACCAGAGAAAGCAAAGAATCGTGGTATAACCCCCCCAAGTAACGCCATAAAAAAGAAAAAAAGACAAAAAATCACTGCAGCTGTCCCCAACCAGTCGTCGAAAAGCCACGTATGCTGTCGTTAAAAGTCTGCCAGTTAAAGTCTTCGTCGTCCATGTTCATGTCAAAGTCTTCGAGAGACGAGAGGCCGCCAAACTGATCGCCGCCCGCGGTGCCCAGGTTGATGACGCTTGCCAGATTGTTAAAATCGCCACCGGGCACCGCCGCCGCCGCCGCAGCCCCCGTCTCCGTCCACATCCACGGGGGCGCGTCGCCCTTGCGCATGGCCGCGTCGAGCAGTGGCGTCTCGGACGCCGTCGGCTGCGGCTGCGGCTGCGGCGGCTGGCTGAAGCCCGGCCCTCCTGCCCTGTTGTTGGCGTACCCGAATGCGAGTCCGGCGTTCTGCGCCTGCACGCTTTCGACGGGGAAAGCGAGCGGCCAGATGTCCTGAGACGCAAACGTGTCTTGGGACATGACTTGGTTCATGAGCTGCAGGAAGTCGGGGTCCATCTGCTGCGCTGCTGGTGCCGTTGCCCTGGCGCCATCCTGCTGCCGCTGCTGCTGCTGCTGCTGCTGCTGTCCAACAGCTACAGGCTGCACGGCCAAGTCGTTGACCGCAGCATTCTTCAGTGAAGTGGATGATGCACCCATGCTGCAGGAAGAGTTATGCAAGTGCGGGTTTTGCCGCTCCTGGTCACGCCTGAACGAGGCTTGCACTTCAGGCTCCAGAGCCGGCGCCTGCACGAGCTCCCGCCACCTGTCCAGAGCCACCTTGATCTTGATCCTGCCTGACAGGGTGCCAAAGTTGGACGTGGGGAGGGTCTTGGGATACCACTCGCGATCCAGCTCGCCCGCGGCGGCAGGATCGGCCCTGAGCCGGGCGATTTCCGCCACGCGGTGTCTCTTGGCCCTGTTGTAGAGCCGTTTGAACGGCAGCCAGACGGCGGCGTTGTCCGATATGCGGTCGATCTCCGCGGCGGCCGTGGCGCCGCTGAACATGGTCCCGAGCGCCGACCAGCCCCTCTCGGATATGGGACTCCACGGCCCCGTGGAGATGGCGAGGAGCAGAAAGGTGACTGCCTGCCACTGCATAAAGACGTGCGCAACCCACCGCCACCGCCGGACCCGCGGGTCGTGCAGAACAAGGTGGCTGTACTCAAAGACCTCGATCGCAGACAACACCAGGCGATCCTTTCGCTCCTGGCTCAGGTCTTCAGAGGCGTCGTGCGGCCCGATCAGCGAAGTCTGGTACACCAGGATTGTCATCTTGCTGAGGATGACCCGGACGATCATGGCGGCGAGGATGCTAATGTCCATCTTGGGAGCCGGCCCGTTCCTTGGCAGTATGCGCTCAGCAATGCCGCTGATCTCCATCAGCAGCTTCTCTCGCTCCTCCAGCGTGTTCACGGCTCGCGGGCACATGGAGGCGGCCGCCGACGACAAAAGCAGGATCCTCCGCGCATAGGGCTGCACCTCGTATGACATGAGCACGAACGCCATCTCGGTTTCGCCCTCGCGTGGCGGGGGTAGCTCTTTGCTGTCCGGGCCGAAGTCGTCGTCGTTGATGTTCAGAGGCCTCCGCGTGTCGTAACCCAGGTCGTGGATGGCGACGTCTGTGCCCTGGTCCTCGGCCGCGCGGAGGTCGAGGAGGGCGAGGTACCAGAAGAGCCTCCTCCTCATCTCGCCTTCGAACGGCGTCAGGTTTGGAAAGTTGCTCGGATCGCGGTGCAGCCCAATCGACTGGCTGATGCGTACAGCCACTCCCGTCATGGTCCAGGCCAGACGAGTATCCTGCCGTCGCCTGACGAGCATGACGAACAGCACAAGAGCCTGCAGTGTCATGAGGTCGGTCGAGGTGAGAAAGTCGGCCTTTGCCAGAGCCATCTCGAGAGCGTAGCGATACTTTTGTAGCATGTGCGCCTGGGTGGCTCCAAAGTGCATCTCGACATCGGTCTCGTCCATGGACGTCAGTGCTCCAAAGTAAATGCCAAACATCAAAGCTTCGAAGGAGGGATCGATGTTTCCCAGATCATCCTTGGCCTTGAGCAACATGGCCTTGGTAGAAGGCACATGAAGGATTTTGGTAACGGGGTTAACATTGTCGCAGTAGACGTCCCAGATGAACATGATTTGAGAAGGTGGTAGATGAAACTTTCGGAGGTCAAGATCTGAGCAGCGGTAGCCAAACAGAAATGACCCGTTGGAATACGTGTCTGGCAGTGGAACAGCCGGAGGGCTGTCATCGTTGTCCGAGACGTCAGTCTCTGAATCTAGCATTTCCTCGGTTTCGGCCCGTAGTTCATTAATCTAGGGTCCGTTAGTCAAGCCTGAACATGCGCAATCTATAGAGGTTGGGAGAGAGGGAGAGAGGGACTCTAGGAGAAAAAAAAAAAAAAAAAAAAAAAAAAAAAAACTCGCATACCTCGTCGTTTATCCTGGACCAGAAGCCGCTGCTCACGTAGCGAGACTTGCCCTTGTCGTGTAACACAAGCCTGCCAAATTTCTTGGCAACATCCGTCGTCGACGGCGGGCTGTCTTGGATCGAGTCGACGGTTTGTGAAGATTTGTGGGGGCTTCCGTTTGCATGACTAGAGTTCAAGTTGCTGTGGCTAGCGTTGCTCGCCGTGCTCGCCGCCCTCACGCCCGTGGTCGACGACGAGCTCCCACGCCCCGTGCTCCTAGGCTCGACGCTGCCGGGCGATTCCTGCATGGCGTCTGGCGACGGCCCCCCGGTGCTTCCATGTCTCGCCGTCTCGAGCTCGATCTGGCCGCTCAGGTCCTCGACGATGCCCTCCAGCTTGCGCAACCTCTTCATCAGCTCGGCCTCGCGCTCGCTCGCGGCGCCGTGCCTGCCGGGTTCGCCGCTCGCGGTCGGGCCGTTTGGGTCCTTGGGCCTCGGTCTACGAGGGGCCCGTCCGGGAGCGGGGAAGACGCAGCTCACGCGCGCGCGGCGGCAGTTTGTGCAGGGCTGCAGGTGGTCGCACTTGACCTTGCGCTTGCGGCAGATGATGCAGCTCCGCGGGTTCAGGGATCCGTCCGGCAGGACGTCGGGTCCGTACACCGTCGCGCCGGCCGGGGTCGTCGTCCTCGCCGCCGCCGCGCCGTGTGCGCCGACCGTTCTGAGGCTGTCGCTGCGGGCGGGGGCGTCGGCGGCGGGAGGGTGCGGGAACGAGGGGCTCATTTGAGCGTTGGACGCCATCATGGTCGCGCCGCCGAGGCTTGAGGTCGAATCGGTCATCTCCGGATCCTCGCAATCAGGGAGTCGGCGCGGGTTTGCAGCAGGAAGCTCAGCTCAATTGAACGGGCGGTTTACGTTCGCGAGGTTCGAACCATGTGGGTAGTTGAGAGGCAACGTCATCGAAGGATCTGCGGGTCGAGGATGCGTTATCACGCTAGAAAAGCCATAGTTAGACCAGACGCACGCCTAGTTGTCTCTGTGACTCTTTTGTTTTACTGTTGGCGGTTGTCGCGCAGTCTTTCTATTTTCAAGCAAACAACAACAACAGCCAATCGAGTGTGTTCTGTCCAAACAATCCTCTAGCAAGACAAGCCCACAGGAGAAAAAAACCCACTCGGGATACAGCACAGCTCGGAGCGTTGCCTAGTAGGGCACCATTAATAATCATGGGGCCAAGAGATTTAATCAGATTGCGCTATCGGATCGGTATGATAATGAGGCCGGCGCAGTAAGAAAACTGGAGTCTCCACATTAACTCCGTCAAGCTCCGAGTATATGCTGAGCCCAGACCGGACCCCGCTTCTATCACCGAACCGAGCATGCATCACAATAGGAGAAGCAACCACACACATTGCGGCGGTTGAGGCTGGGCTTGCATGCGGAACGGCGCCGCATTTTATATTAGCCATACATAACCGTCTTGATTTACCATGGACCCTGAATTGACGCGCGATTCATTTGTTCAATAAGAATTTAATTTTTTTTTTTTTTTTTTAAAGTGGTTGACGATTACAATGACGAGCCGGATAAGAAAAAAAAAAGGATTTCTTATTGAACCAATTGAGCATCCCCGGCATAATATTTTACCATTGGTCAATGGCAACCCGACTAGTATTTTTTTGGCTGGCATGAAGTGAGCCCCGCCTCGACATTTCCACCCAAGAACGAATCATCTGGTTCTGTTCATCACCGGGAGCTTTATCTGTTGCGAAGAAGAGAGAGAGAAAAAACGAGTTGCAAACACAACAAATTTGTCTTTTCGCTCACTTCAGGACCCCCTTCACTAAACGCCATGCCATCTCCAATTCGTCCCCCTGACGCAGGGTTGGAACAAGGTTCGACTTGGCAAGGAGTGCAAGTTTGCCCAAGACTTTTAGAGTTGCTCGGTGGGAAACCAAAATCCCACTCTGCACGCCTAGGGCCAAGGGTCAAATAGCAAATAAGCAATCACTGTCATCCACCCCCCTAGACTTTGCAACCATCCGAATCAATCAAAGTAAATTATATCATCTCTACTTTCTTGGTCTCTACTCATAGCACACTAGACTAGGCGAGAACCCTCCGTCTTGGCAACGGTCCTGATTCTTGCAAGTCTCTTTTTCATCCTGTTTTTTTTTTTTTTTCTTTTCGTTTTCTTGTTTGGACCCTAGACTAAACCGGGAAAAAAAAGCAATTCCACCCACAAACTATTTTAGTTCCACAGAAACTACCCGGCCATGTGCTCCCCCCATTTGTGGTCCAGGAGACCCCTGATCAGACGGAGCTCTTCCCTAAACGCAGCTGCCGCGCTCTCCATGGGACTACCCTCCTCTCCAAACACGTGCTTGCTCCCCGCGCTTCCCGAAAGCAGGTCGTCGAGCGAGGCCGCCTCCCAGTACGTCTCGGCGACCCGGTGATGTTCTGCCACCGCCACATCTGCCTCGAGGGCGGTCGCGGCGCCGCCCGCGTGCTTCAGGTCGCGGCCCGCACCGACGCGGTGCTTCGCGGGCACGCCCAGGATGGCGCCGAGGGTGTCGAGCTTGTGCGTGATGATCTGCATCAGGATCAGGATCTCGAGGTGGCCGTCGCCGTCGATGGCGATGTCGTCGATCTTGAGCCGGTACAGGTTGGTGGTGGCCTGGCCGCTGAGGAGCCGGCTGTAGACTCCCGACATGAGCTGGCGGAAGGCCTCGAAGATCTTGGCGTAGCACGACAGTATAAGGAGGTTCGTGGGCCCGTCCATCACCGCCGCCATCACCCCCGACAGCGACCCGTGCCGCCCATCCCAGGGGGACAGGTACGGCGCCAGCAGGCTCAAGAGCCTCTGGATGCAGGTTAGTATCCCGCTTAGGCATACCTTCGATGCGTGCTGCTGCCGCCGAGGGCCTCCCGGCGTTGACGTGCTTGAGCTCGCTGATGAAGTTTCGAGGCTGAACTGGGATTGACACAAATACATAAGCCCCATCAGGTGGCTGGTGAGAGAAGCGGCGTTGCAGACGTCACCGTCTCCGAACCTCGTCTGGACGTTCTGGTGGTCTGGAAACGATGGAGACGGCGAGTATGGGCTCGGGGCTGAAGCGAGAAACTGTTCCGGAAGTGAATGTAAGCCTTGTTGCTGAGGCTCGGAAGTCGGGTGATATACTTCTTGTTGTGGCCACACCGTCTTGAGCGGGTTCTGATACGACTGCGCGTCTTGCAGAGAAGAAGGGCTCGGGCTGGGCAGTGACCAGCCCACCTGTTGGTCATCGGCGTTCTCGTCCGGCGGTAGCACGCCGGCGAGATCAAAACTCCTCCACTCCGAAGAGAGGGAGCTCATGACATCCCCATCCTGGGTTGTCATCATGGAGTTGAAACCTGGGGAATACTGCGGCGTGTTGACTTGTTAGTAAACAGTTCCTTTCAGGCGGGGGAGAGAAAAAAAAAAAAAAAAAAAAGTTGGCAGGTCGGTTTTATCAATCTCTTCCCCAACTCACCACGCAATTACCGTCTGGTGTATGGTCCATCAAAGTGACCTGGCTGTAGGATGGCGACCATCCTGTATTTGACAGCGGCGGCAACGGCAGCGGCTGCTGCTCGACCGGCAAAGGGGACATGAGTAGCGGTAGCGGTTGCTGCTCAACCAAAGAAGGAGAGCTGATGGGCGTTGCATTGGCCTCTCGCAAGCGCGAGGGTCTTCCGGGGCGACAGGAGAGCGTCCTCATGCAGTACACTCCCTTTCGGCTGCATCTATGACAAGTCTTGGTCGTTCCATCCTTGGGCCATTCGCACCGGAGCTTCTGGTTTCGACATCGTTCACACGCCAGCCTCGTGGGGGGTCTTGTGGGCGTCTCTTGGGCCGGCATGTTTCAACATGTAGGGCAGATTGTTCAGCTGAGTAATAAGAAGGAGAAGGAGAAGGAGAAGGGGAAGAAAAGAGAAAAAAATTACAAAGTGGAAATACTGTAAAAGAACACAAGGTACTTGGGTACGAGATTTTATCTGATGACTTATTTCTTTCCCCCCTTTTT
Source organism: Pyricularia pennisetigena (assembly GCF_004337985.1). Classification (NCBI taxonomy): domain Eukaryota; kingdom Fungi; phylum Ascomycota; class Sordariomycetes; order Magnaporthales; family Pyriculariaceae; genus Pyricularia; species Pyricularia pennisetigena. The sequence continues at coordinate 4,991,442 of NC_043741.1, forward strand.
TTCATTATCTTTCTCGGCTCTCGACTCTCTTCCACGCGGATTGACTAGTCCAGAGCCCCATAGGGCCACGAGGACATGCCAGATGGAAGCAACCACGCTGCAAGATATGCATTTTGGCACGTGTCGAGCAGCAGCTCTCGGCGAGCCTTGCTTGTCTAGCTTGGTCTGGATATCTACAGTATGTACAAAGGGGGGAAAACCCCCAAGCGCCAACACACGTCCCCTGGTCACTGCATTGCATGCCCCGGAAAAGTTTTGGCGAGTCGTGTCTCTTTTTTTTTTTTTTTTTCCATTCACTACAGGGGAGGGATTAGAGACAAAGCAGATATTTGTACCGCCAGGGGTCCGTCGCATAGTCTCTGCTTGGTTATGGGCTCTTAAGCTTGAACCTTATCCGTACGACCGACTAAGGGGATGCTTAAAAGAGGGCACAGCGGCACGCAAGCACCAAAGTATATGCCGTACCAGCAAGCACCAACGAGAAACATCAGCCCACAAACTGTCCGGATAATATGTAACAAATACCAGGAAGCTGGATGAGGTGAAGCAACGCGTTATTATGCCGCCCAAATTAAATTACTTCCTTGTCGCAAACACATTCTGCAAACTATATCTTGTGCTGGGGGCGGGAGGTAATGTTCGACCACGTTCTGCTTGTCTCCCGGCTCAAATATCGGTGCGAGCTGGCCGCAGCAGGAAAACCCTTTTTGTAGAAGCAGACCCAACCAGCAAAGATATTCTGTTTCTCCATCTGTACTTAGGCTTACCGGTTAGCCCCCCAAAAAAAAAACACAAGGGTCCATCCAGAGGAGAACAAAACCGCACTAGTCTACATGTAGTTATTACAGCAGCTGGAACCAAAACGTTTTGTTATGATGACATGCGCGCCTCCCTTTGGATGGGATGATCCAACATCCCCCGCCTTTGAAGACGGTCTAGATTGTACCCCATGCCCAATCCAGTTTTCACCAAAATAGCCGCCTCGCTTGCAAGGCCATTCCAAACTTTGTTTCGCTTTCAACAAAAAAAAAAAAAAAAGCCCGGAGGTTGAGCTCCTTTCGGGACTAGACAGGCATAGTCCAAGTCTTCGTTAGCGGTATACTCGTAGTATTTCCCTGTCCATTCTCTGGCTGGTCAGATCAAAACAAAGCAAGCTACATGACCTTGCATTGCATTGCATTGCAGCATGTAGGAACATGCGCCTGGGAGTTCGCCTAGCCTGTTCTCGATTCACCACGTATACCTACTGTGTGTATCGCCAAGGTTCGCTGCCCCAAAAAAGGTATCTTTGCCCGGCGGCTTTCGGGGCCGGAGTGTGATACCTCTCCGAGGCGAACGGCCACGGCACTAATGATATAAGTATTTTCCTTTCCTGGCAGCACTGAGATTCTTACCTGCCCACCTAGGTAGGTATTTTACTGCCACGAGTCAAAAGATTCAACCATGCATGCAACATGTCGTGCTTCTCAGCGTTCGGATCCGGTGTTCGGACAATACAATATTGCGCCTGGGAACAGCGTGGCGACGGAGCACGGCGTACAAAAAGATGGCGCCATGGTGAACGAAAAGGCAAAGGCAGAGGGAATCGTTAAATACCAATCTAAAAAAGTCCACAACTCGCCAAAAAAAAAAAAAAAAGAAAAAAAGAAAAGAAAAGAAAATCAGCTCAGGGGACCAGAAGAGAAAGAGACTGTACAAAAAACCACCATATTGGCTTTCGGCCGACGTTTCAGATGACTGCCACGAGAGTGGACTCGACAGTCGTGGAGATGATACTTTGTCCCGTTCCTGGCTTGGGCTTTTTGACTCGTATTTCAAGACTATATCGTGGTGGTTGCCTTGCTCGCGTGGTTTTCCCAAGCAAAGTGGCAGAAATTTAGTCACCTGAGTAAGTTGTAGAAGCCCATGCACTGATGGATTGTCAAGGCACGAGCTTAAAAAAAAAACAAAAAGAATCCTCGAGCTCCTATTCGTTGCCCTACTTGGAGAGGGAGCGAGATGATAAAAAAAATCCTACTCACAACCTCGCAGACAAGCAATCAACTTTTTAGCCTCGGAACTGCCAGTTGCAACTCTAGATCCCAGACGGCAAGGGAAAAAGCAACGGCGGCGCGCAAGAAAAATAACGGCATCGACCTGCTCTACAACATCTTCGATCCGGCTACAGCAAATTCCGATCGCGAGGTTCAGTTTAAGGTTCAAGGAGATTATCAATGGGCTCGTCTAGCGCTTGGCCCGGCGCCCTGTCATGGCCCCTGCTAGGGCCGGGTGGCGCTTGAAAGCGGAAGTATGTGGGGAGATATGGTATACCATTTGCTTGATGAGAAGCTGCACTGCTTTGACTTGTTGCTTTTCAGCTTTTGCCAAAAAAAAAGAAATGAATATAAAAAAAAGCCCATTAGTCTACCCCAAGACATTCCCGTCTGCCGACTGCCGTGGAGGCGCCAGGCTTCGACGCCGCGGGTCTGGGGGCCCGGGGAAAGCTTGGAAACCACCAAAGCTGTATCTGGTATCTGCTCTGCCAAGCTCCCCTCGAGACCATCCCGCACTACCGTTTGCCGGAAAGCAGTTTTTCTTTTTTTTTCGTTTTGACTGCCGGTATGAGTGCTTGCAGCTTGCAGGAGACCATTTTTGAGACTAGTTCGGAAAAAAGGTAATACACATCCAGCAAAAAGAAAAAAAAAAAACAAACGGTTGTGTCTTGCGATCTGCCTCTTCTGCCGCGCCAGGAACAAGGGGACAGAGAAAATAAAGCTTTGTTTTGTCAAAGAGAAAAAAAGGAACCGTTGCCTCTCCAGAATATTGGCCGCGAGGCGGTCACTTTTTTTTTCCTTTCTTTTCTTTTTTTGCCTTGTCCGCTGTTGTCAGTGTGACTTTTCTCCTTTGGTACTCCCGTTCAATAGGGGGGGTTTTCGGGTTGTTTGTTTGCTTTCCCACTCCTTTGGTCTCGTTTTTATCCTTGATTCTTTCCTGCAAGACGGGGAAAACAAGGTTTGCAGTTCCTGCATCCCCTTTCTTTTGACAAAGCCTCTCCCGACATTTTTCTCTCCGACGTCGAAGCCGATCCTTGCCGGCGGCCATCCGCCACGCCCTCATTGGGCTTCGCGATGCCTTCCTCGCTCGCGGTCTGCGTATGTTACCTAGATCTTCTTTCGATCAGAAATTCTTTCTTTTTTTTCGGTCTTGCTTTCTCGCCATGACCGGTCCTGGACGACAACTGGCATTTTGCTTACACACTTTGCCCTTGGAGGGATTTTCTTTTTTTTTTTTCTTTTTTAGGTGACAGAGTGGTGCCTTTGGTCGGTCGCCGTGTCGGCCTTCAGCCTGCGCGTCTTTGTGCGCCTGCGCATGAGGACCGAGCGGCTTGTTCTGTCGGACTTCTGGCTATTCATGGGCCTCGTGAGCTCGACGGCGGTCGTAACATGCGACACGATGACTTTTGCGTGGGGGTATCTGGAGCCCATAGAGCCGGGCAGCAGTTATCCAGAAACCATTCTCAAGGTGAGTCTTTTCGTGCCAGTACTTGTAGTTTTCTCCGGTCATTTCTTTGTGTGTGTATGCGTATAAGAAACAGGGTTTGGCCAAAATCTGACAGGGAATCCGGGCGCGCAACTGCAGCTTCAGTATGCGACGAGCTACCTCTTCGACACGGGTCTCTACTTCACCAAGTTTTCCATCTTGTCCTTCTACTGGGTCCTCGTCGACCGCACGAGCCTGGGGATGCGCCGCGCCTTGTACGCGCTCGCGTTCATCGCCGGAGGTTTCTGGATCGCGACCGTCTTTGCCGACACGTTCTGGTGCGGGCGGAATCCGTCCGTCAACTGGATCTACGATGGCGTGGACGAATGTACCGTGTTCCTGTCTGTTGATGCCATAACGCTAAACTGGTCTTTCCAGTTCGTCACCGAGGTCCTCAGTGTGTCTCCCTTTTTTTTCTGTATTTCATCGTCCCGTTCTTTCGGTGTCTGTTTTTTCTTTTTTCTGACTTTCTTTCTCTCTCGCTCTCTCTCTCTCTCTCTCTTGTCGAATCCAGTCTTCCTCTTCCCCTTTCCAATCATATGGAAAGTTCAAATCAACCATCGTGCCCGTGTCGCCGTATACGCACTCTTGGGCCTTGGTGCCGTAACCATCATGACAACCGTCGGACGGATGGTCGCCTACAGCCAGATCCTGAAGAGCGATTCCAACGACTACAGGTCACTTTGTGAGTTCAAACCCTTCTCCCCCCCGCCAGCTACTGCGCTCTTATAACCCTCGAACCGCTCGTCACCTTTTCGAGCGCCGACTTTGCTGCTAACAACGAGGCTCCTGCGTGACTTCTGTTTCAATAGATATATGGGCGACAGGCGAATACACCACGTCCATCGTGGTCGTGTCCCTAGCCGGCTGCCGGCCGATCCTGGGCAAGATCCCCAGCATCCTGGCGGCGTTCAAGCGCACGATCCTGCACAAGACGGGCTCGAGCGGCACGGACCGCACGCGGACGTGCAGCCGCTCGGGCGGGGGCGGGGGCGGCGGCACGGCGGGGGCGGCGGCGGGGTCGGACCAACAGAACCACGCAAACATGGCCGAGAACGCACCGCCGGTGATGACGGGGTCGAGGATGAGCGGCGCGGGGTGGCGCCTGAGCGCACACAACCAGCAGGGCGCGGGCGGGGTCAGCGTCGGCGGCGGGAGTACGCGGCTCAGCGGCGTGCCGAGGCACTGGATCGACGTGCTCGACACGGCGACGCTGTTTGGGGACGACGACGAGCCCGGAGCCGCCGGCCGAGGGAGCAGCAGGAAGAGCAGCAGGAATCAGATGCCCAAGGACGAGGAGTGGGCCGACTCGGCGCAAGATGGAGGGTCGGATGGTAACCCCGGGCCGTCCGAGTCGGAGCCGACGCCCGGCCAGGACGACGTGGCGGAGGTTGATGGCCAGGCCCATGTCGAGCCCAGGCCAACGACGGGAGTCGCTCAGGCTTCTCGCAAGACTGCGCCGGGTGATGACAAAGAAAATACCCCATGACAAAAGAGTGACGCAGGCTGCTTGTCCTGCGATTGCTTGGCGAATGGTATTTAGCGTCATACACTCGTATTTAAACGGCGGGGGCCAGTGTACAATTATGCAGAACACGAGGTGACTCTATAAATATTAGCGGTGAAATACCTTGCCCTTGTCTCTATTGAACCCATATTTCCCAATTCCTGTATGGTACTCTTTTTCCCAATAAGATCAATGACAAATACATAGTGTCCCAGTCATAGCTACTCGTCTCCTAGTGACTCGCGGTGAAAAGCCCTAAGAATTGGATGTCGTGCAAGTGAAAGAAAAGTGAAAGAAGAGTGAAAAAAAAAAAAAAAA
>NC_043741.1:4996827-5005836 GCF_004337985.1 Pyricularia pennisetigena
AAACACTGTTCCCCAATTCGAAAAAAAGTAACACGAGTAGCATATTCTAGAGGATCATGACAGTTATTTACATTGCGTAAGCGGCCCACGCGGCTGCGGCGCCACCCATGACCGCATAAACAGGAGCCTCCGTCCTCTTTGGTGCGGCAACTCCCTGGGCGACTGATGACGATGCGCCACCCTGGCTGCTGCTGCTGTTCCCCGTAGCCATGGCCGAGATGACAAGGCTCGAGGCAGAGGCGACCTGAGCCGCGGGAGGGTTGGCGTTGATCTGCTGGCAAACCTTGGCTGCCGCGTCGGTGAGCTCTGTGTAGAAGGGGAAGCGATTGTTAGTTGGTATCCTTTTTTTGTCACTTTTTTTTATATGCAAATATCAAGAGCCAGAGACAAGGATGGATAGACACAAAAAAAAAAAACGTACTTCCAACGTCGGCAGTGTTACAAGCACGCAGAGCGCAGGGCCCGATCGACGCAATCAGCGTCTGCGTGTTGCTGCACAGGCACTTGAAGTTGCCGGGGTTGCAGTTGATGCTCTCGGCGGCCGACTTGAGGCAGCCGAGGGCGCAGCGGGGCAGGTCGTTGACGGTCGATACCAGGTTGCTGCTCGAGCCCGATGTGCCCGAGGGCGTTGAGCCAGTGGTAGGTGTCTGGGCGACGGCGACGGCCGCGAAGAAAGAGACGATGAGGGTTCGTAACTGCATCTTTTTTTTTATTTATATTTTTACTTTCGAATTGCCTGCTCAGTTTGTTTTTTTTGGTTGTGTGGATGACTCGAGGGGGCGACGTGGGAAGAGATGGGATGGCAGCCGAAGACCTGTTCGGACGGGATGGGATGGTATATAGCTGAATCGACTCTTGTGCTGAACGTTGGATGGACTGAATCTGTTGGCCTTGCGAACGAACTGAACTGGGAGAAATCGGGAAAGCGAAAGATAGGCTTAATTCTGTTTATGTTTTAAAACCTCATTTGTTGGAGAGCGAGCGACCTGCGTTTGCGGGAGTTTGGTTCCAATGGATGAGCAGTCGAGACGCAGAATCGATTCAACGGAGTGGGTAAGAAATGAATGAAACGGGGGGACTCAAGCAAGATAAAAAGAGGAGAATTCTAAACTGGAATGGGAAACTGGAACGAAATGATGATGAAAGCCAATGGCAAAAAAATAATAATAACAATAATAATAATACGAGCAGGTTCAACCAAAAAAACAGTCCAGAAACCTGCATCCATCAAAAACCGGAGCTCCAGGCGCGCATCTTTCCTTCTGTTCTTCTAAGAACAAGGGGGGTGGCCATGATGTCAAACACGAGCCAGCTTAACAAAAGTCTCAGGGTGGGCCAGCCTGCACGCCGCAGACCACGTCCCTGCCAAGCGCCCACATACCTGGCCCCTCCTCCTGAGATCTTCATCGCCTTCCGGGCATGTTTGAGGTTGGTTGGATTGTTGGAAGCCCAGGCTGATGATCACTCGGTACCGGTAGTGGCGCTGGTAGTGATGACAAGTGGAACACAAACTGCCATGGCAAACCTGCAAGATAGTTATTATTATTATTCTTATTATTCTTATTATTGTTGTTGTTTTTATTATTATTATTACTATGATTTGTTTTTCTGAGAGTTTTTGGCGACGTTCACTCATGTGTAGAATTCCAACGTGAGCCAGGGAGCGCGCTGTCTCGCTTATAAAATCACAGTTGCATTGCATTGTTCGCTTTCATAAATCTACAGTTCTAGACTAGAAATAGCATCAAGTTTACTTTTTTCGTCGGTCAGCCGTTGAGAGCGACGTTGTCAGGTAAATCGCGCTGCTGGTTGCGAGAGCCCTGCGGATTACTTTTAACCACTCGCGTTTCAGTCTACACTGCCATTCTTAGCTTGTTTCTTGCAAGAGTAATCCCTGCTGCATTTTTACCGGGGAGGGTTCTCGACTTAAATTACCCACGGCAGGTCGCCACCAGATTACCCTGCCACAACCTTTTCAATTGTAAACGTTTGGATGACTCGTGGTCTTTGTTTGGCAATCTAGTCTTAACGTGCAAATCATTGAATTATCTATAGGGCCAATAAAGCGCCGGAACCACAACAGACGTCCCCGGTTCCTAATTAGCAGCTCCACCAATGGTAAAAAGACAGGGAGAGGTTAAGAGTGATGCCAAGCAAGCCAAGTTGGTACCGTTGGACCCTGTGCGGGCCTGGGATCGAACTGTCGAATTGCATGTCCTCGTGCTCTGGAAACTGTGACGAGCACAGCAAGACGACCAAACGCTAAGCGCCTCCACCTACCCTACCACAGCCAGCCAGCCAGCCATTTGCCATGTTTCCTCAGCTGCCATCCCTTGGCACTCCAAACTCCTTGAGCACATTCAAAGGGCCGAGACTCTTCCATTCCTCGACGCTCTCCATCGTAGAAACCGGTACCAACCCCATCATCCCAATGGAATTTGTCGATGCAGGGCCGAGCACCGAACTCCGCCTCGGTATCACCGCCATCCACTGCCTCGTCATGATGAGGTTGTGCGGACAGTCGGTTCCCGGTCCCTCGGCTCGGAACTTTGAGCGCGTCGCCATTTCGTCCCTCAGCCCGTCGTAGATCTCCTTCAAGCCTTGACCGGATCCGTCCAGGGCCCGCCGAAAGTACAGAAACGGCACGTTTGCCGAGCCGCCGTCGCCGCCCTGACCACCACCCTGGTCATGCTCGTCCGCATCGAGAAAAGTGGTGAACCCCTCGGGCCGGGGCACAAACTGCATGTGCCTGTGCAGGCGGCTGAAGCCGGCCGCGACGCCGCAGTTGTAAAAGGCAAACTGGCCGTCCCGGAGCACCGTCCAGATGCCGTCCAGATCGACCGCCTCGAGTGGGTCCCACTGTCGCTTGAACCCGTCGCGCGTGAGCAGGAGCAGCTGCGGCCTCGTGTAGCAGAACTTGTTGGCGCAGAGCCGGTGCTTGGTGCCGACGTCGCAGATCTCGAAGCCCGCCGTGTTGATGTCGCTTCCGGGCTCCAGAGGCGGTTTCAGAGTCTGCTCCGTGACGTCCTTCTCTTCGGGTGTGTTGGGCTTTTGGCTCAAGCTGGAGGCTACCATGAAGAGAAACTATTTTTTTTTATCCCAATGGGCCACGGGTCGATATGGTGAGACTTGTTTTATGAAAACACTAAAAAGCGAATGCAGTATAATGAGTGCGCCTACCTTGAAGCCTTGGTCGACAACAGGAACCACCTTGGTGTTCTTGTCGTATCGGACGTCACCGCTTTCTACGAGGGCGTCGAACCGCTTCAAAATCTCGGCCTCGCTGAGAATTTTCTGCAACATGGCTACCGAGTTTTGCAGTTGTGGATTTTAGATTTGGCAAATTAATTGCTTTGGAGAATACGGAAGAAGTGAGTACGATTTGAATTGCCAAGCGTTGGGTTATAAAAAAGTTGTTTGGTGAAAGTGATGCGAAATTGACGGTTTGAGGCGCACAGTCGCGAGTTTCGCGATAAAAAGACCCGCTTATGGAGGATGTCAGGCTGTCATCAGTGACTTGACCCTTGTCCCTGTCCTGTCGTCAACACCCACTCACCCACGAGTCGCCGGCAGCTTAATCAGACGGCAGCTGTCAGTGGGTGCTGTGCTACCTTCCAAAATTAGGACAGAGATCCAAGGGGGCTGGAGGAAAGTGAAGTGAGAATTGGTCTAGTCTAGATGCTGGCTGCACGATGAGCAGGAATGCCAAACGCCAAAGACAACGGAAATCGATGCATTGGGCATGAGTGCTGACCTGACAGGCTGGGCCCCATATTTTACGAGCATATACTGTACTGTATGCGGGTATGGGTTCTGTCGCATCCAATTCCATTCAAACCCTGGGCGACCAAAGTCCCAAGGCAGGCCATGTTCATGCGTTGTTTGCTTTCAAGTCCCACCTACCCTGCACTGCTCTCTCATCGTCGCTGTGCAGTGTCATGTCTGTGTTCCACTCCTAAAACCAAAACAGTTGTGGCTCACCAACATTTGCATCTAAATTGTCCTCAATGTACTACCGGGAATTATTTCTACATCATGTAACCCTCCAATTGAGAATTCGAATACGACTACGGCCGGATCCGATGCCGACGGGCTCCGATGCGACAGGAGCACGTGCGATCACGTCAGTGAATCCTTGAATGGTCTCACGCAGAACTTTTCCTTCAACCCCACTCATCGCCGATAAGCGCGAGACTATATGAAGGATGGGTGCAACGTTGTGTTCCGCTGTGGCCAGCAACAGTCACCGGCCACTTCTGCGTCGTCAAGCTTCCGTCTCCTGGGCTGCCGAGAGTGACTCAGTGACTTGACTGTTCTCCGCCGTTCAAGTTGTACAAACTGGAAAGCAAGTCGCCATGGCGTTCTTCAGGAGCGTCCTCGCCCAGATGATCATCTGCGGTGTTATTGCGCTACTTGGGCCAGGTCTATGGGTATGTCAAATCAAACATGTGGCACATTTCAGCTGCATCTTAGCTGACCTTGGAATCTGTGAAAAAAAAAAAAAAAAAAAAAAAAAAGAATGCCAATAACTCACTTGGTGCTGGTGGTGCCTTGGAGCCCTACCTTGTCAACGCTGGAAACTCGATCGTTTTTGCTTTCATGGGCCTCTTCTCGATTCTGTCTCCCGTGTTCGTCAACTGGATCGGAGTCAAGCAGACCCTGATCCTCGGGACCCTGGGTTGGTCCATCTACAGCGGATCGCTTTACCAGAACAACCGCTTCGGCACCGAGTGGTTCGTCATCCTGGGGGCCTTCATCTGTGGCATCAGTGCCGGGTTCTACTGGGCGGCCGAGGGCGCCGTGATCCTGTCGTACCCGGAACACCGCAAGCGAGGGCGATACCTGGCCCTCTGGCTGGCCTTCAAGAACAGCGGCCAGCTGATCGGAGGCAGCATCAACCTGGGACTAAACGCCAGCACCGCGGTCGCCGGCAAGGTGTCGTGGGTCACGCTGCTCGTCTTTGTGTGCCTGCAGGCCCTCTCCCTGCCGGTCGCGTTCCTGCTCTCCCCGCCGCACAAGGTGGTGCGCAAGGACGGCTCGCCCATCCATGTCGACGAGCGCACGCCCATGCTCGAGCAGCTGCGGCGCATCTGGACCACCATCTCGACGCGCCGCGTCGGCCTGCTGCTGCCCATCTTCTTCAGCAGCTGGTTCTACTGGGGCTACGGCTCGACGTACCTGACGCTGTACTTTACGGTGCGCGCCCGCGCCCTCGCGTCCTTCCTGTCGGCCATCACGGGCACCATCGCCTGCATCGGCTTCGGCGTCTTTCTGGACTCGGACAGGTTCACGGTCAAGCAGCGCATCCGCTGGGGGTTCCTGGCGTCGTGCGGACCCTTCACCCTGCTCTGGATCTGGGTCTTTGTGGTGCAGCACGACTTCAACAATGCGCACCCGGGTGCCCTGGACTGGCTGAGCCCCGGGTTTGGGCGCGCCTTTGGCGTCTACATCATGCTCAACACGATCGGCAACATGGTGCAGAACTTTTTGTACTTTTTGGTCGGCACCATCGGCGACGGCACCTCGGAGCTGAGCAGGCTGACGGGCTTGCTCAGGGGCGTAGAAAGCTGGGGCCAGTGCGCTTCTTTTGGGATCAGCAGCAGGTGAGTCTTTTTTTTTTTTTTTGTTTGTTTGTTTGTTTGTTTTTGCTTCCTCAATGTGGCGTCCTGCGGTCAAGTTGTGTGCATATGACTGGGCATTAACGCATTATACCGGTCTAGCAAATTCAATCTATTCCACACCGTTATTATCAACCTCGTGCTTTGGGTGGTCAGCCTGGTACCTGCATTTGTTAGCGTCTGGGAGGTGGAGGATAGGAAGCACGCGGGAGCTGTCGAGCCCTCCGAGACTGACGGCAAGGTCGAACCGGTTGACAGAGTCGGTGTCGATGGGGAAATACCCAAGGTTTGAAAGTGAGCTTATCGATCTGCAACAGTCCATGAACGACAATATATACCGTAGGTTCCTTCATAAGTAAGACTTGGCTACAAAAATTCAGAGGCAGGGCTTTCCTATCGATGCATACAAACATCAGACCAAGACCATATCCACTTCGCTCAAAGTTTACTGCGACATGAAATGTGGGCCGTTTAATTAGCGAGTCGGCGCACCACCAGCCAAGTGGGGTGTTCGCGAGGTAAATGCGGGTCCTGATTGGCCAAGTCACCAACCAACCCTATGCGACTTCGCTCAAGAACATCTACAGTGTCCACCATCGTAGCTTTCCAAATTTCTGCGCACCTTTTTTTTTTATCGCTTCTAAACTCCACCAGCAGCGTCTTCCGTCATCCAGTTCATTAAACAGCTCGGACAGCGTACATGGTTTAGTGGTAAAATCCATCGTTGCCATGAATATCTTGCATAGACATTGATTCGATGGGCCCCCGGTTCGATTCCGGGTGTACGCAGGTGACACATCACATGAGAATCTCGTGATGATGAAAACTTTCCTTTTTACTTGTTGGCGCGAGAGATTTCTGTTTACGTTTTCTTTGCCACTCCCCTCTAATTTTGTTCCTTGACGAGTTGCTAAGGATCCCTACCCTGTAGCGAGCAGTTCCATCTGCCCTCTATACGGTAAGAACAACAGTGGTTAGCTGTTTGTTCTCACCTAAAAGCCACTGTTGTTTGATTTGGATAACAGAATATGGCAGTCCTTTATCAAGGCGCAGGACGGTGGCTTTTTCGGGTGTTGAACGAGTGTCGACACCGCAAGCAATCAAGACTTTATACTTATACTGGTGTAAATCTCATTGGTCACGCTTGGATATAATCTCAAGCATGGGTAGGCGTACAGCCCCAGGTACGCAAGAGTAGCCGGCAGCAGTTGACAAGGCTCCATCTAGGATCACTCAGGTGCTGGTCCCAGGCACTGTTGTCGCAGGCTATATTTACCGAAGTCACTGGCATTAGTCATAGACGGGAGCTTTCGTCTTTTGGCTGTGCTTTTTAGTGCAACACCTGTTATAGGTATGGCTGTAATATAACGCGGCTATAAACTCGCTTGGGTGTTTGCATGAATAACAAGGTAGGTCTTGGTAATTATAGTACATGTTTACAGGATTAAATATTCTCCTTTTGACAGAAACGCGCCACCACCATCATCAATCAGCCTTACACAGTTCGCGCGGGACTCGTTGCCTTTTTGCATATTTGCCAGACTGAGACGGTCCCAGGTAGTCAGTAGAAGTTTTGCCGTGCAACCTTGGCAGTTATACCCGCCGGCCGAGCTAATCGGAGGGTTCGGATTCGGAGGTAGACACAGGCGTCTCATCCCTCAGGCCCAGAGCCATCCTCTCAAACCCGGCCGGAACAGTTCGAGGCGACAGGGGCTCCTCGTCGACGACTCGAAGACAGAGCGGAGCAACGACCGGTCTTGTATCCTCTGTCGGTTCCTCTGCATCGGCGGCAAGACCACCCCCAAAGATGCCCATCTCGAGCCTCCCCTCCAAGGCGTCGTCGAGCATCTCGCAGACCGCGGCCGAGAGCATGTAGCCGAGGTCGTCGCGCACCACGACAGACGGCTCGACCGCCTCCCAGTCGATCTCGTCGAACTCGACGCGGACCTCGCCGACGTAGCAGCCGTCAAAGTCGTCGGGTGCCGGCTCCCGGCCCAGCGCGACGCACAGCTCGACGGCGCACCAGCGCTCCGCCAGCCGGTCCGGCACCGCGACCACGGCGCACCGGCCCGTCCTCGGGTCCCGCACCCGCTGCGCCAGGTAGCCGCAGCCGGCGGCGCAGGCCACGTAGCCCGGCAGCCTCACGCGGCCGTCGTCGAGCTTCTCCTCCTGCGAAAAGACCGTGTCGAGGGTGCGGAGCGCCGCCGTCTTGCAGTCCGGGCAGCTGGTGCGGCGTCGCTTGGCCGCCGCCGGCGGTTTGGAGGTCGGTTTTTGCTTCTGGTGGTGGTTCTTGTCGCCCGGGGTGTGTTTGGTCGCCGGGCGCTTGTTGGTTTGTCTGGGCGCCTTCTTGAGAGATCGGGTCTCGTGAGGCATCTTTTGGGCGCTTTTGTTTTTTTGCAGGGAGGAAGAGTGTTCTCGTGGCAAGGTCGTCTTGGGACGGCTTTCGGTAGTGCGTCGGGAATGGGACTCTCTCCCCGTCACAGATACCTGGGTCAAAGGCAGATATGCAGAAGCAGAGTTGCATTCAGAGATTCGAGTCGTTGACCAACTTCCATTATTGTGTTTGAGTGACAAACTGGTCCAAGTTTGCTATGTTTTTTTGGTGGTTTTTTTTTTTTTGTTGACATGAATGTGAAAGAGAGAAAGACAATGCGTTTGTTTGGCTTTGTGCTGCGTCACGATCATTCTGTGACGCGAAAGAGCTGGTCTACATGACTGAGTGAGTGTCTCCTTGTCCTTGAGGGGAGGCCATTGTGTCAGTCAGGTCCTCGAGCTGATCTTGACAGCTTGGAGTCCACGTCATCGAGTCATTTCTCGAGTGAGAGAATGCACCATTTTGAAAGTCAAATGGATGAAAGCAGGAGTATTGGCTGGTGAGGTGCCATCATGAGCATGAGGATTTGAGGTTTGGCCTCATTAGTAGGAGATGTATTGATTCAGCAGTGCAGGACGTGAGAAAAAAAGGTGTGCCAAGTTGGCTTGGACACTACAAACGGAGCTATTTGTTATTTCCGTGCTTGTGCTTTGACAGGCTGTTTTTCGGCCTTTTGTTCGTTAGAGCAATCTGTCCAAGTCCAAGATCAAACTGGATAAAAGTCTTGGGCGCGGGTTTCAACACGTGGAATTGAGGCTATTCAGAAGGAAATAATCCCTGCTTTGCTTCATCGTTATGACGTTGAGGAATGAGCATAATCTGTGGCATTATCACTACGCACTTGGGGTATCTAAGTGACGGGGGACATTGGCCCGGTGATGCTTCAGATCCGACGACATGGATCAATTGGGCACGCTGCACCCAAGGAGAGGTGTCGTCCGAACAGACCAAAAATGGCTCTCGGAGCAAAATACGATCAGTTCGCCATGCCATCCCGCCCGGAACCAGCCAAAGATA
>NC_043741.1:5005860-5015229 GCF_004337985.1 Pyricularia pennisetigena
ATCTTTCAGCGTCGATCGGACCGGGCCGGAAAGGCGGAAGAGGGAGCGAAGCGAACAAAGAGAGAGAGAGAGAAAAAAAATACATGAATAATCACCGACTTTGAACCAAAACAAAGATGCGGGCAATTTCCAGTCATGATTACTACTGTATTTGCCTTAGTGTCGTAGTAAGTCAATCCCACCAATCCTCTAGGGTCAGCTGAGTTCCAGGGATCACACCTCTTTGCTACCCTGGGATCAGCGGGATTAGAGAGCCCCACCACCCTCTCTTTTCACCCGCGCGCGATTCGTCTAGATCGCTCCGCCAGGCCCGGAAAAGGAAGGTTGCTTTAGCTTTTCAAGCATGTCCATCTTGCAACCAAAAATATCACTTCCCCAAGGGACTCGCCTGATGCCGACCAAGATTGGCACATGAGCTTTATTGTCTTGTGTGGAGGGGTTTGATCTGGAGATAACGACACCCGTCACATTCTGCTGTCACCTTCCAGTATTGAGCGGGCGGCCAGAAACACTGCGACCATGTTGCAAAGCTGCAAAAATGCAAAAGAAAGAAAGCCTCCACTTTCTCAGGTTTCTGCTTCTGACCGGGTCATCCCAATCTGGATTTCGTTTGGGCTGAGACAAGTCTGTAAGTCGAGTAGTAAAGGAAGCTAGCATTTTGAAGGCCATCTCTGACAGAAGGGCCCTTAGGTATGACAGGCGCTGCTGATAGACAGTTTGCCGGTTTCGAGATTTTAGCTTCGCCATGCCGTTTGTTGCGGCACTGACTGATCCTTGAACCCGTCGGATAAGGGGTCAACCCCGCCACCAAGAATTGAAGTGGTCCATGATTGGATTCAGGGGTGCAGCAGTGCAACCTATGAGCACTTGTTTACAGGAAATATCTCATGTAGGTAATTATTTACGGGCTCAATCTTTTTCATTCGAGCTGTCTTTTATTTTTTTCTCTTCCCCTCCCAGAACAAACAAACAAGAGACGACATGGACATGTTCTATTTCATTGTTCATTGTCAGCCACAGAGCTGGTCTTGGATCAGCACAAAAAGCAAATCCTTTGCAAGGTGGCTGACTTGCCTACCGACGGAGGTTGGGGGCGGCCAGCAAAGAAACAAACGAACGGAGCTGGAAACCAAGACTCCCACCATTCTCCCAGCAAAATGCTCCTCACGGGTTGGCCCACTTCCTGCAGTGAGATAGTATTTGAGAACAAAAAAAAAAAATGACGAAACTTTGGTTGCGCCAGCTTGGCGTTCCTGGTCACAGTAATGTTAAGCTGTGGTCTTGAGGAGTCCGGTTGCATGCACATCCGTTCCTGGTGATCACAGGGTCTTTGCTGTTATGGAACTCGGGGGCTAGACTCGCCCTTATACAGGACACCAATATATCCGCCGGACCATCCACGACCATCCACTATCCTTTCGACACTGATGCAGTACTCACGGCCAAGGCTATAGAATCGACACTGGTGTTCACTTGTCCTCCGCCAAGCAGCCAAAAAAAAAGAAAGAAAAAAAAAATGAAGTGCTCACTCTTTGGAAATATCCTCCTCACGCTGCTAGCAGCATCATCCCTAGCGCTACCACTAGACGATGGTCAGCCAGAAAGCACGACGTCCGCGTCGGAAGAGCTCCTCGCGGTATCACCGCTACCCAGGCTGGCCATCTACTTCCAGACGACGCACTCGTCGTCGACAGGGCGGCCAATCTCCATGCTGCCGCTCATCACGGAGAAGGGCATCGCGCTGACGCACATCTACGTCTGCACGCTGCACGTCAACTACGAGGGCGAGATCCACCTCAACGACTTCCCGCCGGGCAACGCGCGCTTCGCGACGCTCTGGCGCGAGGCCGAGGTGCTGCGCAACTCGGGCGTGCGCGTCATGGCCATGGTGGGCGGGGCGGCCGAGGGCTCCTTCTCGAACCGCACGCTGGACGCGCCCGACGGCGACGCCAACTTTGAAAAGTACTACGGGCAGCTCCGGGACGTGCTGCGCGACTTCAAGCTGCAGGGGCTGGACATCGACGTGGAGCAGCCCATGTCGCTGCGGGGCGCGATGCGGCTCGTCCGGCGCCTCCGGCAGGACTTTGGGCCCGACTTCACCATCACGCAGGCGCCGGTGGCGACGGCGCTCGACCGGCGCGGCACGCCCAACCTCTCGGGATTCTCGTACCGGGACCTGGACGCGGCGGTGGGCGGGAACATCGAGTTTTACAACGCGCAGTTCTACAACGGCTTCGGCGACATGTCGACGACGGCGGCGTACGACTCGGTCGTGGCGGCCGGCTGGGATCCCAAGAGGATCGTGGCCGGCCAGATCACGACGCCGGCCAACGGCCAGCAGTTTGTGCCGTTCGACAAGCTCAAGCAGACCATGCAGGACCTGCGCGCCAAGTACGGCGAGATCGGCGGCATCATGGGCTGGGAGTACTTCAACGGCAAGCCGGGCGGCGAGGCCCAGCCGTGGGAGTGGGCGCAGCAGATCACCGCCATTTTGCGACCCGACATGCCCACCATGCTGACCGTCAGCCAGGCCGATGCGGACGCCCTGGATGAGGCCTGGGCCGTCAGCGTCGCCGCCCAGCCGAGCATGGAGCTCGTGCCCGCTGGGTTCGACCCCGAGACGCCCGATGTTGATTATCAGGCGTTGGTGAATGCTTGATTGGATTGCTTCCTTTTTTTTGCTAATCTGTATATGGAAGAGAGTTTTGTTAATTTTGTTAATTTTTATTGCATATCATCACAGACCTGGGGAGCTGTGCGTCTGGTTTGGGGGGGTTTTTTTTTTTTTTTTTTTTTTTTTTTTTTTTTTTTTTTTTTTTTTTTGGCTTGTTGGCCCGAATGTCATAAAATCACAGCCATTGCGTGCATGTCTACTATTCTCTCAAAGTAAAAAATGTTTGGAAAGGTGCTGTGATGCGATCCAAAGTTTTTGTTGCTGCTGCTGTCAGCAAAGGTAGCAGCATTTACCGTGGAGGATTGTCACAGTGAACGGGTTCCGATGAGGGGAACCTATCTTTTTTTGCGGGGAGTTCCCTAGTGAATGACAGGCTAGCTGTGTCTCATGGGTGGGTGGGCTATGTAATCCCCATCTAATTTTTCAGGCCGTCTTTTCTCTTTCATCCCCCCAATCGCCCTTAGTAAGCGTAAAATATAACAGCCTCATTGTCCGACGCCCGGATCTTCTTGTTCAGCGCCCGCAGCCACCACCTCATGGCCCAGGCGCCCAGGATGGTGGCGACGCTGAGGGCGGCGCTCGACGACATGGCAATGACGTAGCGCGGCTCGTCCCAGTCGGGCCACAGGTAAGGGGTCCAGATGAAGGACATGGCGGCGGCCATGTTGGCAATGGCCAGCGAAGAGGCCTTCTTCTCCTTTGTCTGCGAGCAGGTGCTGGCCACCCAGCCGAGGATGATGCTGTTAGCCGAGTAGGTGCCGACGGTGAAGACGATCATGGCAAAGTAGCGCGCGCCCGTGTTGAGCGTGGCGCAGCCCAGCACGAACCCCACGATGGCGAGCGACTTGCCCACGGTCAGGTGCCAGGTCCGCTCGTTGTACCGGCCCGACGAGTAGGACCAGCCGATGGCCGTCGCGCCGGCGATCAGGTAGGGCGGGCAGGTCAGGGCCAGCGTGATGTTTTGGTCGAAGCCGAGCGTCTTGACGGCCGTGGGGAAGAAGTTCTTGAAGCCGTTGGCCCCGAGGTGCATGTGCTGCATGAAGGCAAACAGCCACACGCGCCCGTCCCTGGCCGCCTCCAGCATGCCCCTGAAGGTCGTCGTCACGCCCTTCTCGCCCACCGTGTCGCCGACGATGCGCGAGTGCGCCAGCTGCCGCTCCTCCCGGCTCAGCCACCGCGTCTGCAGCGGCTCGTCGGGCAGCAGCCAGAAGCTCGCCACCGCCACGAGCAGCGTCGCGACGCCCTGGATGATGAAAAGCCAGCGCCAGCCCGACAGGCCCGCCGTGCCGTCCATCTCGAAGATGCCCATGGCTATCAGACCCGCAAACGCCGTCGCGAGGATGTTGCCCGTGTACAGCACGGCGATGCGCGTGGCGATCTCCTTGCGCGTGTAGAACTGCGCCAGCATGTACAGCGCCCCCGGGTAGTAGGGGGCCTCGGTGATGCCGAGGAAGAAGCGCGTGAGCAGCAGGCCTGTGTAGTCCTTGGTCACGGCCGTCAGCGTGCTGACCACGGCCCAGAGAACCATCCACGACGACATCCAGACGCTCGGGCGGACGCGCGTGAGCATCATGTTGGACGGGAGCTGCATGAGGATGTAGCCGACGAAGAGGATAGAAATGCACGTTTGGTACTCTCCCGGTTGGAGCTTCAGCTCCTTTTCCATGTTGTTGAGACGAGCGAGCGTGATGGCGTTGCGGTCCTGATTACGACGGACGACAATGTCAGTAACGGCGCAGAGAGTATGCGCTTCTCGCCATGGCCACTATAGCACGCCAGACCCTGCTCTCACCAGGTAGTTTAGCCAGTACATCAGCCACAGAATCGGCATCATCCATCTGTCCAGCTTCTTGACGAGCGCGATCTCACGAGGGTCAACCTTTGCGTGGGCACCAGAATAATCAACAGCTGTCGTTTGATCCCGCTTGAGATTTTCCTGCTCATTCTCGGCATCTACACATAGTGGATCCTGCTTCTCTCCCTTGGACGCAAGTGGCCTCTCAACAGGAGACCGAGGTTGACCCTGAAGGTCTGTCCTCCCGGCGGGCGAAATCGCGTCCTTTGACATGCTGTTTTTGAAAGAGCAGGACCTTGTTGGTGGATACCCAGGAGCAGCCGTTGACAAAAGCAGAAACCGACAGCCCTAGATTCCTGGGCTTTATAGGTGTTTTATTTTTATTTTCTTTTCGTCTGTCCTGCCATGCCCAGCAAGAGCACCGGTTCGGTTCGGTCCACATACATCTCGTGGGCCAATAAAGCACACACACACACACACACACACACACACACACACACACACACACTTCACCTTTTTGGAGTTCTTCGGACCCCCTCCCTCAAGGCTTGCCTGCTCCAGAGCCATGTTCCAACAAGAAATACAACGTGCCGCAGATTGTGGAGCAACGGGGAGGTCCAAATACTGCTGTGTCCATCCCGATCAACAGACACACTTGAGCAGCAGACATGGATCTTGAGATGCGGGGAAACAAAGACTACTACGTAGTGGACACGTTCATGATGCATGGGATTGCGGGGAGATGACCTTGGCACATTCTGGCGTCTCATTGCCAAGAGTTTTCTTTCTCTTGCACTCGGCAAATTATCGGTCGACTATCTTAATTTTGTCTTTTTTTCTCTCTTCATATTGCCACTTGTTGTGTCAGTTCCATGCCGGTATCCGTTTTTTGTCAGTACTTGGTACTCTGGATGGATGCAACGTCTCGGCATCATCCCTCATGCAGTTTTTGGTGTCTGTGGATGGTATTCGAACGGTATAATATCCAATTGTATCATCAACTCGGCCAAGAGCTTGAAAGGTTTAGTTTAGACACCATCTTGCAAGACAGTCACCCAGTGATGACATGGCATGCTGAGCCGGTGGGATGGAGTTTTCTCTAGATAATCAAGGCGACAGGTTGAGAGGCTATGAAAATTAGGATAACAGCTTGTCTGAAGCATTGTCCTGGCTGTGTAAAGCTCCATCCGTGCTTTGGCCCGTGCTTTTAAATGGTATACTAACTCTTCCAATGGCCCATGTGCGCAAAGTCAAGAGAATAAGTTGGGGATTATCAATGTTTGCATCCTTGCTTGTATATTTGAAGTCGTCTCCAACGCGCCTAAGCCCCAGATCTTTCAGAAAATTGTGCTAACATTTCGTGTGGCTGGTAACTGCACTTGCTAGGCACTCATGCACCTGATTTCAAGTGACTTTGCCATCTATATATAAAAAGCCTTTGAATTATTTCAGTGTCTACGGCTGAAACGAATGTTCCTGTTGCTATATAACAAAGAAGTTTACCGCTTTCATGTTGTAATTCTCATTCTACACTACTGTCATGTCATTCATTGCTTTTTTCATTCATCAGCCTGATTATTCCCTGAAGATTTCAACTGGACTGCGTTGTTGTTCAATCTCTCAAGCCTTAGTGTCATTCCCCACCAGCGCCATCACCTTTCTAACCTCTCCAACACAAAACACAATCAAAGATGCTAGTAGGCTTCTCAACCTCCAGAAGAACTTGAACACTGATAACGTTTCGATATTCATCACTGCCTGGTCCCTTGTTGATGTCAAGACTTGGAAACCGGACGACGGCTGCGATTATTTCTGCCTTAGTTGCCACCACACTCCCTTTCATAGCAAAGAGGATTTTTGTAAGCAGGTCCGTCACGAGGAAGAGAACATAGAGCGGCATTGCAATCGCAGGTCACCTTAACTACAATCCATGACGGGGATGGTTTTCTGCAGTAAATTGCATTTTTTGATAGGTTACATAGACAAGAATAGTGTTTAGACTTGTTACTGGGTAATTAGTTGATGAATCGCACGGACACATTGTTTTCAAAGATATATGACTGTGGCAGTGTGGCTTCTGCGACTCAGTGCTATATAATCCCCTTAAAAAAAATCAAAGCCTTTTCATACTCTCACACAATTGTTACTGACGGGCATTCTAAGATCGCACAGTATACTTTATATTACGAGGAGTGACAAAGGGCCGTCGACTTTCTTTACTGGCCCTCTTTTTCTCTTTGACCTTGAATGACTACTTAATAAAGTACATGGTAGTCGCTCTTTTCCTGCCTTGATTTCCGAACGCCAAAATATCATCCCTGCCCGAGTTCGTTTGCACTTTAACATTATTTTAGCTGCATTTGCTTCTCTGCCAAGTCTACCGTTTATTGATACAGCCACAGAACCACAATTTTTAGCCATCTATCGCACCACGGTAATGAGGTGTTACTAATTGCAATAAGTTATCTATAGAGCTGCTGAAAAATGCTGAATCATGACCCTGCGCCTATGACTATAGTCCCCAGCACCACAAACGACAATTTTCCAACAAATCAAGACAGCGGCCCCTTTTGATCCCTGCCGAACCGATCCGTCACAGGCTTCGCAGTCACCTTCCTGCACCCAGGCCCGGGGCTCTTGCCTTCGAAAAGCGATTTGATCCAGGGGATGTAGTAAAGCGCGCTCGCCTCGAGGCTGGTCCCGTGCCCGGCGCCAGGCACCTTGTAGTACTCGACGCTGGAGTCCGGAAACTCCTTGCACGTGGCATCGAAATCCTCCTCGGCGAACTCGGCGTACGTCAGAGCGTCAGCCTCGCCCTGCACGACGAGCATGGGCCCCGCTAGCTTGTGCGGCCCGGCGCCGTTGATTTCTTTCTGCCACTTCTGCATCACGGGTCCCGTGATCCAGCTTGTGCTTTTGTAGATCTCGCTGACGTTGAACAGCGCCATGATGGACGAGCCCGTGCGGATACAGCCTTGGTTGATGTACGGTAGAAGCGACAGGGCGTTTTCGGTCAGGTGATCTTCCATCTTGATGGCGTCCGGGTAAAGGCCCGACAGCGCCTGCAGCAGGTAAACCGACACGATCTCGATGTTCCCGCCCTTGGCGAGCTCGATCTCCCTGGGGATCAGCTTGATGGGCTGGAGGGCCGGTGCGATGGACGCGGCGCCGAGGAACTTGCCCGCCTTGAGCAGGTCTTCCTGGCCCGGCATGGCCAGGCGTTCGTTGGTCCTCCAGGCCGTCATGCCGCCCTCGCTGTGGCCGGCGACGACCCACTCCTCGGACAGCAGGTGGCCGAGGACCTTGCGCGCGGCCGTGACGGAATACGCGACGTCGGCGGCGTGCAGGTGCCCCGCCTCGTACTGGAACGTCGTGGGGATCTCGACGCCGAGCCCCGCAAAGTCGGTCCCCACGACGGCGTACCCGTGCGACGCGTACAGGAACGGCGCCAGCCAGCTGTAGTCGAGGCGTTGGTTGTTGCTCGGGGCGCACTTGCGCGCGTTGCCGGCCGTGCCGTGCGCCCAGGCGATGGTGCGGAACCTGTCGCGCCCGTCGGGGATGGAGTAGGGCAGCAGCACGTAGCCGCTGGAGGGGATGGGGTTGCGGTCCTTGTCTTCGGTCACGTAGATGAACCGGGACAGGGACATGCCCGTCGGCACCAGCGTGAAGTTGGACGCCAGGTCCGACGAGCTGAGGTCCTGCCAGCGCAGGAGGTCGCCGGGCCTGGACGAGTCGGAAAAGTTGCCCGGCGTGTCGTAGAAGGCGTCGTCGGTGACGTCGTCGGTGGCCCAGTTGACGGCCTCGGCCGCGAGGGCCGCTTCAAACACCGCCTTGCAGCGAGCATCGCAGCCGCTTGCTTCCTGACAGCGGCCGAGGACGGCGGCGCCTAGCAGGAGGAGGATGGCCTGTGGGAGCATGGCGAGGGGGTAGAACACGGGATCAGCTGGGGAGTGACGCAGTGTCGGGGGGGAAGGTTTTGCTGCCGGTGAGGGAACAATCTGGAATGCCGCACGCCGAGTAGCAGAGTCATTCTGCGCAACTTAAATATGGACGCCATGGCGAGGTGAGAGTCGGCCTCTCTCAACCAGATGTTTGTTGATTGGTAGCGGATGAAAAGTTGCACCGATTAAGACGACACATTAACTGCCGAACATGTAGCTGCTCAGTGCAAATTAGACCGGGCTCTCTTCCCCGCCCCAGGAACAAGTCTTTTAAGCAGCTTGTTATCCTTACTAGGAAAGATTTGAGCCTAGCGAGTGAGAAGACAGGATCCGGATGGGCCAAGTCATGATGTCGCCCCAGTCCCGATGGCATATGTTTCAGCAGCTGTGGATGCAGTTTTTTGAGGATCTGCTTCTGTATCCAAGTTTTTTTTTTTTCTTTTCTTTTTTTTTTAAACTTTACCACGTTAATTTTGGGTTTTCCGTCAGCATCCCTAGGGGTCTTTCTCCCTACTCAATAACGTGGCGGCTGCTTGTCTTGTCCAAACCTTGACGGTTCACGACTCGGTAGCTTTACTCGGCAGCATCATTTCATCCGAATCCTTCACCTGACTCCACGGCAAGATGTGCACCTCAATGAATCTCATCGGCACAGTGCTCACCAATCATCTTTAAATGTGTTGAAAAACTACCGTCTGCGCTTACCGAATATGAGATTGGTCTGAGGTCTTGGCCGAGCGGCAACCAGCGATTCAGCAATAACCTTGCATGCTTTTGTAGACATGCACAGAGCGCGTGGGGAGCCAGGGACCTTACAACCAACCGTTCATGCTCCCCCACAACCATTAGTAGGCACGCAAGCCACGTGCATGATTGCCGCGCAATCACACTCGACACGCGCGGCAGCGCCAGGACTATAATCTCTCGTCTACTACTTTAACTCCAGGACCTGGAAAAAT
>NC_043741.1:5015243-5038239 GCF_004337985.1 Pyricularia pennisetigena
GGGGCAAGCCTGCGTCTGATCCTTAAAAGGCTATTCATCAGAACCAGCCATGGCCGGTCCGCTACGCCGACCCCAGCGGCACCCTCACTACACGGCACGCTCCCTACGGGTTGTGTTTAATCCGCCAACGGTACGGGTTCCATGGTTCACACCATGTTGAAAAACTATGCAACATTTGCATTGGATAGACATGCATTTCGACAAAAATGAAAAGACACTCAACTGCCGTCAAGGTTCGCCGGTGTTCTTGAGGGGTGCCAGATGACGGTCGATCATCTCAAAGCCTGTTTTCTGCCACATGGAGTCAACAAATCCATTACTGCCAGTTACAATCCAGCAGACCGGAAAATCCAGTCGTCTTGTCCAACGAGAGTGTCAAGGCTTGTCAGTCGAATTGTCCGGGAGCCATCATGTACCAAAGTTTTGCTTGCTAAGACTGTTAACCGCAGGAATTCCATCCAACATTGGTTGAATCTACCTTGAAGGCTACTCGTGTACTGTTAGAACCATTCACGCCGCCCTCCCATTATCGTCAGACTCGACACCATGCCCAGATATCGGATTGTCCACAACGACCTTGTTGACCTTGAACTTCCCACCCCTCAGCCATGCAAGCTGGATGATGCCCACTACGGCGACCGCGACGCAGCTGAACCAGGCAGCTCCGGACCCGGCCGCAGAGTATATGATGCCGGCGATGGGCGACGAGATGGTCCGCGCAAGGCAGGCGCCCGACATTGCCAGGCCGTTAACCTTGCCGAGTCCGGAAGGCGACGGCGTGGCGTCCTTTAGCAGGATGAGCGCCGTGGGGAAGATGACGATGCCGCAAAAGGCCTGCAGGAACAGGGACGCGTAGATGCCCACGTCGGCGGCCGGCGTAGAGAGCATCGACAGAAAAGGGATGAAGACGTAGCTGAGTGGGTAGAGAAGCACCACGCTGACAAGCGAGAACCAGATGCCGGCGTTTTCTACGTAGAGGGGGAAGATGACGGCCTGCACGAAGAGGGCGACGATGCCGTTGATGGACAGGAAGGTGCCGACGTCGTGGACGTCGTAACCGAGGCCACCCATCAGGTCCAGCGTTCCCCGTGGCTGTTTCGGCAAGTCCAAGAGGTAGGTCGGGAAAAGCGAGCCTGCTGCCATCTGGTGATACGAAAATATCGTCACTAGAACAACCAACATGATGACGGTTGGATTGAACGTCTTTTCCTTCTCCTCGGGTCCTGAGGACTCGGACGCAGGACCAGGCGTGGCCTCTGTTGGTGCAACAACCGGCCTGATCGAGTGAACGGTGCCGAAAGAAGAACGACGAAGATCCACTATACGCTCATCAACAGGCAGAGGAAGACTGGACTCGACGAGGTAAGGGTTGTCCGAGAAGGAAGTGCGAGTTTTCCTGGTACGCTCTGCCCCTCTCAGGGGTGTGTTCTCATCAACAATCTCGTCGACGTCGTCGTCGTCGATGGCCTGGTCGTTCGAATCAGGAACCTTGTCGTATGCTCCAGGATGATGCGTCTCCTCGAGGAAGAAAATGCCCTGTATGACTGCGATGGCCACCACTGCCACTGATACCAGGTTTGGAAGTAGATAAGGGTAGCGGCCAAACAGGCCGTCTGCTGGAAAGATGGACGGGTAGAAGTGGGCGGGTTTAGCCAAGAACCCTCCCATCGCCGTCCCGATGATGGAGCCCAGGGTCCATACAAAGGGGTTGACGGCATAAGCTCTCGGCTCGTGCTCCGGGTTCTTGACCATCTCGGCCACCATGGTCTGCATGACCGAAACATTGCCATTGAGGGCGCCTCCGATGAGCCGCGCGGCAAAGGCCACCCAGTAGTTGGTGGCCAATCCAAATGTGAGACTGGAGAGACCCACGCCGACGAGGCCAGACAAGACGATGGGCTTGCGCCCAACGCGATCCGAAAGCGCACCCCAGCCCATTGATGTCAGCGTCTCGGCGACGGCGTAGGCGGACACGATCAGACCGGCGTAGAATGGGGCCTGGCCCTCGTCAATACCGAGGTCCTTCACCATTTCATAGGTGTAGGCCATGATTGACGTAAAGGCGATGGGCTCCGAGAAACGACATATTGCTGCATGTTTGTGTTTTGGGCGGCTCAGCAAATGCTAACTATTGCCTAGCAGTAATATTATTGTGGGGAGGGCGCAAAACTCGTACCTAGGACGAACAGTTGTTGCGTCGGAAATTTCGCAGGTTCTACATCTTGACTCTGAGGCATGGTACCTTGTTGAGAAAAAGTCTGACTGGCACGGAATTGAAAACTCTAGCGCTTTGTGTCGGCGTTTGTCAGTTTTGGCGGCTGCAAGTTTCTTTGATCAATCAATCAATAACAACGAAGGAGAGGAAAGACAAGCTGCGCAGTGGGAAATGCGAGTCTTTTTCACCGCCAAAGTTGCATTCCCCAGCCTCATTGCGAACAAGGCCTTGCAAGCTCGGCGGCGGGGTCTTGCGTGGAGAACGACCCCCATTCCGATAACAATTTCCCACCACATTAACCCGGGGTTTGGTAGGAAATACGCAGCTAGGACGGCGTTGGCGGCCCGATACCCCACACACAATTTGACGTTGGCTCAAGCAAGTCAGACGCCTTGGCACCCTTCGCCACCAGTAATGGTAAGAGTGTAGTAGGGCGGTGAGGGGTCTGCATGTTTAGATGCAAGCAAGATCGCCCCTAGCCAACCATCAATTCCAATCGCAGCTGAATTTCGGGCTGGAATAAGGCTGCCTGCATCAATCTCCAACCGCTACTCCTCACGCTCCTCTTGTACAAGAGTCCAAAAGGATCTGGATAAACTCCTAACCCTAGCATGCAACAATGGCGCAATCGGTCTCGGGGTCGGGAAATTGTCGGTTATCTGGGCAATTTCCCGATATTCGTTAAGACCGAAGGAAGGTGCAGGTGAGGCCGTAAGCAGTACCTTCCGCTACATGCCTTTTCTTTTTCTTTTCTTTTCTTTTCTTTTTTTTTCTCTTTTTCTCTCTCCTGAGAATTAGCATTCTGAGAATGAACAATCAGTCGGGTTGATTCTCGTGTCTATGAACCCAATCTGATCTTGAGGCAAAGATAAACTTAATTCGGTCTGTGACCTGCGGCTCTCGCCAAGACCAAGACCACCATGACTACAGCCCAGGGTGATATCCAACCGACTCCCCGCCGACGCAGGCGACCTGCCGTGTAAGTAGCGACAATGGTTTTGCTAAAATCAACAGTCGTAGATGCGTCTTTGGTTACCTACCTTCCTCACTAAACTAAATCGCACGACAACAGTTCTTGCACCCTCTGTAGACAGCGCAAAGTCCGCTGCTCCCGGGGCACGCCCTGCACAAACTGTATCCGCTCAAGGACTGGCAACTGCGTGTACGACAATGATTGCACCCCACAAGCAAAGGATGATTTGACCAATGCACCCTTTATGCAACTGCCACTGTCTCCTCCTACTCCCCTTCAGCAGAGCATCTCGGCGCCCGCGACCCTTGTCTCGGCTACTGACCATCATGAGACTCTGCCGCTGCCCACTTTTGGGTCTGTACGGTCGCTTACGCCGGGCGGATCCGATTATCACAACACTGGCAGCTCTCCGTCCAAAGACTTGGCCAGTCTCCAGTCACAAATAAAGCAGCTGCAAGAACAAGTCGCCCAACTCAGTTCCAAGAACCAAAACACCATCAACTCGACAACGCCGCAGGCTTCTGTTGCAGGAGATGAGCATAAGCAACCATCCAAGTCGAAAAAGCTAAGCTGGAAGCTCTTTGGCACCTTTCATTTCATCAGTGACGCCCAAGGTCACCACAATGTCATGTCTGGATCACGTCTCTACGGGGAAAGCCATGCCTTTGCACTGATCACGCACTTTTCAGACATGCTACCTCTGAATGAGTTCACGTTTGGCCGAATTGAGGAACAATCATCATTCATTTCCACCCTGAAAAGATGCAAAGATCTAGCAAGGGTTATCAAGAAGTCCAGGGCGCCAAAGTGGCCAAGCTTGCCGACGTTTGATCTGCCTTCCAAACAGGTCTGCGATGAGCTACTTGATTGCTACCTTCGCACCAGCGAATCAATCTACCGCGTCGTACATATTCCATCCTTCAAAAAACAATACGATGCGCTTTGGACCTCCGGACCTGTGAGACCAAACCCAGTTGATATCGATGTCGTTGATGCAAATACTCGCCTCAAACGACCCAAGTCCACGATTACTGCGTTTTTTGTTCTTCTCAAACTTGCCCTCGCCATCGGAGCTGCTGTGTACGACGAGCGGTTCAGCTTCAGGACAGCAGCGGTTCGCTGGATGTATGAGGCCGAGTCTTGGCTCTCAGAGCCGAACGTCAAGCCGAAGCTAGGTATTCAGTCTCTACAAATCCACATACTGCTTTTACTAGCGCGAGACGTCGTTCGCCTTGGTGGGGACACTGTGTGGCTCTCTGCAGGTGAACTCCTGCGCAGTGCCATCTTTTTGGGACTGAATCGTGACCCAGCTCACCTGCCTGTTGGGCGCCGAGCCCTAGCAGCGGAGATGCGGAGGCGACTTTGGTCCACCGTCTTGGAAATCACGGTGAATTCCGCCATGGCCGCCGGCGGTCCACCGCTAGTCTCCCTTGAGGATTTTGATACAGTCCCTCCTGGGAACTTTGACGACCAACAGCTAGAATTCGCGCCCGCAGGTCTTGACGTCTATCCTGAGCCTGTAGAGTCGTGGACCACGACGTCCTTGTCGATTGCGCTCCGCCAGACGTTCCCTGCGCGCCTGGCTGTTGTGGCGTTCTTGAATGGCTTCCGCTCCCATCGATCTTACGAGAACACTCTTAGCCTCGACAAGCAGCTACGTATGTCGCTGAGGGAGCTTCAGCAAACAGTCAGCTCACTTCTTCAGTCAGGATGTGATACGAAACAGGCCAAGTACGCCATTCAAACAATAGAATTCGTGACGCACAGATTTCTCATCGCTTTACATATGCCTTTCCTTGCGCCCTCTCTGAAAGACAGGACACAGTTTACGTACTCCAGGCATGTCTTGGTGGAAAGCGCGCTGAGAATCTGCCAAGTGGCGGAACCCGCTACTGGCCGCGAAGGTGACAATTTCATCCGGTCTTGCACCACCGGTTCAATTTCCAACCGAATGGCCATCTTGCAGGCCTCGCTTGTCATTATAATGGAGATCCACGTGCAGGTAAAGGAAAACCTCAATGTCGATGGGAGAGCCACGCTGCGGACTGATATCGCCACGGTCCCCCGAGCGTCTAAAGACTGGGCGCTGCGGTGCATTGAGTGTGGCGAGACAAATATAAAAGGCTTCTGTTTCTTGTCCTCTTTGGCCGCATACACCGAGGCGCTGGTTGAGCGTCCTGAAATGGATGGAGACGAAATCGCTGAGGTGTTTTGCAAAACGATGGAGGAATCAGCAGAGGCCTGCCTGGTGATCCTGCAGAGGAAATCGGATTGGCTTATGTCTTCAGCAACTGGCAGCCCCGAAGAGCTTGACGCAATAGGACATCCGAATCTTCCTGTTCCCGACTTGTCCACGCATAGTCGCAGCGGACCCAGTTCGATCGGGGACCTCGATTTCTTTGTAAGAACACCTTAGCAGCTGTGCTGTCACCGACATTAACCTGACGTATTGAGCTGAGATGAAGATTCACAGGATTTTGACGCACTGCTTACAATGCCGAATATTAATACCACCGACTCGATGAATTGGTGGTTTGAAGGCTAGGGTCAAATGGGCGCCTCCCGATATTGACTGAAAAAGGAGCACAGGAGGGTTCTCATGATACTCAACCACTGCTTATTATATTATGAGTCTGCTTGGCGTTCATGACAAAACACAAATATGCAACAAAGAAATCCAGCTTCATGCCCAATCCGGTCCCCTTTCGCTTCTGGGGGCAGGCTTCTCGTTCAACATGGTCACAGCCACATCAAACTCGACCGTTCGGCGGATTCCCTGCTTCTGTATAGGATTGTTCGAGCTGCCAGCGCTGTTTCCGCGAGCGCCATGGCTATTCGATTGAACACTGGGAGTCTCCATCGAGCCCATTTCGACATCAGTTTTGTCGCAGATCGGGGTCTGGTCCTCTTCGGTGATGACAATAGAACGGCCCTTGACTGGATCGGTCCTACGGCCAGAGCTGGGGTTGTGCGAGCTACTAGGCCACTTGCTTCGCTTTGCCTTTGACGCACTGGCGCGGTTTTTGCTGAATAGGAAGCGGAACGCCGGCAGCATGGCCACTATTATGCCGACGGCGCACTCGAGGAAACCCCACTGGCTGAGAATTATCGGTGTTTTGGTCGCCTCTTTGATGTCGCCCGCGACCTGTTGCATGCTGCGCACGGCTTCCGCGAGGCGGATGACAGCAAATATTATAATGATGGTCCCGAGAGAGAATATGAGCACCAAGCCGGCCTTGGCCCCCCTGGGAATCATGAGCTTCCGGAGAAGATTTAGAGGGAGGACCATGACTAGATTCTCAGGGGTCAGCATGGGAGCTAGCGTGCCGGTTCAGAGCCAAGGAGGGCATGGGATCGCAAAAAAGGCTTACTGGCAATGTCGGCCACGATGTCCGCAACCGTCGCGAATATGAGAGATCCTTGAGCTCGACGAATATCGTTGGATCCGTAGCAGTTGGCCTCGCCGATGACTATGAGGAAGAGTTAGCCGTCCGTGGTTGGACCTCTGCAGTTTCCTCGCAAAGAACAGAGGCAAGGATGCAGCGACTTACTGGTCCAGTATTTCTGGACGGGCATGCATGTCATGAAGAGGGAGAGCACACAAGCGAGATAGAGCAAGGTAACAAGTGCGAAGCAGGCCCACCATGCCTGCATGTACCGAGGAAGGCCACTGACGACGCGCTTCACAAAGAAGAGAATCGAGTATTTTGCTGCGCGTAAAAAACCCGTTAGTCAAACCAAGAAAGCTCTTTCTGCATTTATTTGAGTGAATTTTTTTTTCTTTTTGTTGCATGACGGGGCGAGCCGCACCGGTCCATATTGTTGTCCAGAAAACAATCATTGACGCAAACATTGCCTTCAGGGACGACGTCATGTTGTCGATAAATTCGTTGAGGTTGAGCGACAAAGCTGCGAATGGGTTGTTGTCGGCCGCTTGAAAGAATCCGATGGCGACAAACAGCTGCCGCATGATGACCGTCGCCAGCGCGGCCATCGCTGTCAGGCAGAGGAAGCCGGCGATCGCCCAGTAGTCGTCGGCATGGAGGCGGCGCTGGAGGACATATTGCGAGATTCCGCGGAAGAGAGTCGCGAAAAGCGCAACCGTCCACAGGACCCAGATGAGGATCTGTCAAGAGTGTTGGGAAAGGGGGATTTCCGTCAGTTCACCGAGCCGAAAGATGGGACGATAGTGGTTGAGTTCTTTACCATCAAATCTCGATAACTCAGGCCATCGTAGTACATGTTGGAGAGGTATACAACTCACGAGGGAAAACCTCGGCTAGATCGCGCTCGAGAAGTCCCCGAGAAAGCACAGACTCAGGAAAAGCAAGAGGAACCCATTGTCTATGTACATGTTGGTCCTCTTTTGTATAAATTATACAGCCAGATGGGAAAAGGTAGCCTCGCTCACTCACATCCACACCTCGCTACAGCCATCATTACTCGCTCACATCTGGAGCCATACTTTCCGGGCTAAAGATGCGAATGTACGTAAGGACCCAGAAGGTTATGATCTTCGGCCCGCCCTGGCCCTCCGTGAGCCAATATCCAGCCCATCTTGGCTGCATCGTGCAAACCGGGGCACTGTTGCTGCGATACGACGCTGTGCGAATAAGCTGGGTCCTGCCGGCGCCAAGAAAGGGCGAAAACCATGATTGCGACCTCATCTGCTTTTGCCCAAACCAGATATCGAAGTGGGCAAGGTAGTTTTGCTCGCTTAGTTCTGCCGCCTTGTCCCAGCTGAGGCGCCCAAACGCGACCGATCCCCATCATCGTGGAGATTGCTTGTTGTATCAATATTAACCCAATCGTGTAATGTACATACGCGGCACGCCGGGGGAGAGCATCAAGAACCCCATCAGCAGTGCGAGCTTACTCGAGTCAGCTGTGGACGAATTTGTTGGGCTGCTTTGACCTTTTGTTTCATGGCAACATGAACCTTTTCAAGCCTACCTATCCAAGAGACCAGTTATCGTTTGTTCTCTTCTTCTTTTTGTTTTTTGTCTTTCTTTTTCTTCGCACGCAACTGAAAACCTGGTGCTGCCCAAAAAAGACCCGATTATTCCGTCGGGTACTGCCAACACTTGGCTCTGCCTCCGACAAACTTTGCTGCCCCTGCTGCACCTTTACATTTAAGCTTAGGAATCACAGATCCCAGGCATTGTATACTCTCGCAGAAAATACACCAGAGAAGTACCCGAGGCCGACGGACCCGAATCTGCGGTACAGCAATCGAAATGGCAGTCTGTCAATGCCTGCCAGGATGAAACAGAGGGGAGCTGCCGTATACGATAGTAAGAAGTTAGCGCTGCGACGTCATACTATGTAAGTTTTGTTATTTTTATTCATTTCCGTATCAGTCAAGCTGCCGTCAAGGTTTACCCTTTCTACCATCAGCACATCCCGACCGCTAGTTAATTACTTTGTGGCCCGCACATTCTCTTTTTACTATATCCACAACACCCCATACCTCTCGTCTCTTTTTCTTTCCGAAAAAAAAAAAGGATCCGAAAATGACCACAGCTCGCGGATGGCGCCACGCTTGTCCACGTGGGCGACCTGACTCTCTCATCCTCCGTTCCCCCTTGCCGTTATTCCCGTATCCCGCTTTGGGGGAGGGGGTTGTTCCTTGCCAGGCGAGACCCGCATGGGCGGCCCCTGTGCCCCGCGACTCATCCCATCGTTCCACTCCCTCCCACCACCGTTTTTTTTTATATGTAGTCGATCGTGATGGAGTCCGAGAGTGGAACCTGCATTGTGCACCAAGCAGATAGATCTTTGGAGTGAATTTCAACTCGGGATTTTCTGTGCTTTTTGCTGCTTTTCTCCTGTGTTTTCTTTTTTTTTTTTTTTTTCCTTCTTTTTTTTCTTCTTCACGCGCCCAGCCGCCTTTCTTTGAAACTTATAACCCGTTCAAATTCTAAACTACGACCCAAGGTTGAGTCTTACTTCGATTTTCTCGTTGCGGCTCAAAAAAAGCGCCATGGCTATGATTGCGTCTGGGAAAATGTGACCCAAGAGAGTGAAACATTATAGAATATTGTAAAGATATGGACCAGTGCTGATTAATATCAACAAAACTCACCTTTTCTTTTTCTCATCTGGTTAATCAGGTGAAAACCTCCCCCAACGACCGTTGTTGCACTAAAAAGCACAGCCAAAGGACGAAAGCTCCCGTCAATGACTAATGCCAGTGACTTCGGTAAATATAGCCTGCAACAACCGTCATCTAGCTCACTACACTACTATGCAGATGCAACTTTGCCCCAAGGTCGTGTACCCCACACACATATGACTTCGTAAAGAATACGAAGGAAACGAAAGGGGGGGAAATAGAGACTATTGATTACTGCCCTAACATTAATAAATATGTAAATATTTCATCCTTTCCTCCCCCAGGTGTGGGGGCTTTTTCTCGTTTTCTTGGAAATCGCGCCGACCTTTTTTGTCGCACGCCAAAAATCCACAACAGACACACCAAAAATCCTCTCGAAACAAACCTCCCCGAACCCTCTTCTACCTCGTGAGCTGCAGGCTCGACTGCAGCGGCAAGTTCCTGCTGCTGGCGCCGACCCAAAGCTTGTACTCGCCCGAGTGCAGCCTCCAGGCCTGGGCGGCGACGTCCCAGCCGCTCAGGTCCCTCCTGGTCAGCTCGAACTGGACCGTGGCCTGCTCGCCGGGCTGGAGCGACGGCTTGGCGAAGCCGCGCAGCTGCCTGACGGGCGCGCCGTCCTCGGGGATGCCGACGTAGAGCTGCGCGGCCTCGGCGCCGGCCACGTCGCCCGTGTTGGCCACCTTTGCCGTGACGCGGGCCACGACGTCAAAGAGGTCGACGTGGCCGCCCTCCTGGATCGGGCCCGTCGGGTACTCGGCGGCCGACAGCTCCGGGGCGGTCCAGGAGGCCTGCAGGTCCGAGTAGGAAAAGTTGGTGTAGCTGAGGCCGAAGCCGAACTCGTAGCGCGGCTCGATGCCCTCCTTGTCAAAGGCGCGGTAGTCGATGAAGACGCCCTCGGTGAAGTCGCTCTGGGGGAAGCGCTCGTAGATGCCGTCGGCGAGCGACTGGTTCTGCAGCCCGCGGTAGTCGGTCTCGTTGTGCGGGACCGAGTACGGCATCTTGCCGCTGAAGTTCTCCTCACCGTACAGCAGGTCCGTCAGCGCGTACCCTGCGTCCTCGCCGGGCAGGTGGGCAAAGATGATGGCCGTGACGTTGGGGTGGTCGGCGAACTGGTCGACCAGGCGAACGCCGGCGTTTTGCAGCACCACGATGGTGTTGGAGCAGTTGGCTGCCACGTTGAGGATCAGGCCATCCGTAAAGTCGTCACGGAGGCCGGGCCGATCCCATCCTTCGGTGGCCCAGGCGTTGCCGTTGACGATGCAAGCGTCCGAGTTTGAGTTGATCAAGGGGTTGAAGCTTGAAAAGTCCCAGAGCAGGTGAGTCCCGTCCTTGCGTGCGCGGTAGCTGAGTGCCTCAAAGGGCGAGCCGCCGTACGCGGGCATGTTTCCTCCGGATCCGCCGCCGCTGTAGAGCATCCCGAGGGGTCCAATCTGGGACTTGGTGCCGTTGCAGCCGAAGAAGCGGTCGGCGCAGTTGACCGACTGGGAACCGAGGTTGAAGCCCGGGCTGCCAATGTTCAGCTGGTCGGGCGCCTTGGAGGCGTAGCCAAACAGAGAAATGAGCTTGGGCTCCTTGAGCGGGAGGCTGTTCCTGGCGTTCTTGACGAGGACGTGGCTCTGGACGGCCGACTGGTAAACGGCCTCCCTGTAGGCTGGGTTCCGTCCGATCACCTTCTTGTGAGGCTTGGTCATGTCGCTAAACATGCCGGCGCCTGGCACGAAGTCCTTGTCCTGGTCGAATTTGTACCAGTTGCTAAGAATCCTATACAGCAGGTGATTTATGTGGTTAGCACTTGGCTAATGGGCCTTTGTTATGACAGATCAAGACTCTTTCAGAAGCTCACCTGGTGACCATGTCGTCAAGCCTGACCATGGGCACGGAACCGTTGTTCACGGCCTCGACCAGGTTCGCGTCCCAATAGGGAATACCGCTGGGCATCACCAGATCCATGCCTGCGAGTGCACTTGCGACAC
This sequence comes from Pyricularia pennisetigena, assembly GCF_004337985.1. Taxonomy (NCBI): domain Eukaryota; kingdom Fungi; phylum Ascomycota; class Sordariomycetes; order Magnaporthales; family Pyriculariaceae; genus Pyricularia; species Pyricularia pennisetigena. Next base: position 5,026,520 of record NC_043741.1, read on the forward strand.
CGGCGTGCTGAGCGCGCCAGTCCGACACGACAAAGCCCTATTGATTTGAAATGTCAGACAAGCTTTGTATTTACCAGGTGAATGAAAAAAGAAAGAAAAAAAAAAAAAAAAAAAAAAAAAAAACATAGCCAGGGATGAAGTTGCGTACCTGGAAGCCAAGCTCCGTCTTGAGCAGTCCGTTCTGAGCAGCGCTGTTCTGGCAACCGTACGAGTTGTTGATGCGCTGGTAGGAGCACATGATGTTGCCAGTACCGGCCTTGACGGTATCAACAAACGGCCTAGACACCACTGGGTTAGACACAAGCTGATCGCCTTAGCAAGAGTCTGATCTGATTTGACTTACCAGAGGTAAAGCTCATGCATGGTCTTGTCGTCGATGTTGCTCGACAAGGCCGAAATGTTGACAGAACTTGTCTGCGCTTGCTCCTCATTGCCAACGGCGATGGTTGCGGTAGATGGGTTGCTAGGATTTCCATCAAAGTCAGCTCTTGTTTGCGTTTACATCGGTGTTTTACTCAACAAGCCTTACCGGTAGTCCTCTTGCTCGTTAGCAATAAAATGCTGTGTTGTATCCGGTTTAGTGTTTGAGCCAAAGGTTTGGAAATAGCGCAGTATCCCATATCAACCTGGAACCAGCAAGAGCAGCTTCAGACGAACCTTTGTGCTTGCAGCAACTCCCTGCGACTGGATACCCTTGACAGTCTCAGCGGCAAGCTGGCCGCAGAGATAAGGGTCGTTGGAGAAGCCTAGACACAGTTAGACGGGTGGTCTCAACCATCGTAACGCCCGGGGGTGAGCATCTTCTCACCTTCCCAGTTGCGGCCACTGTTGGCGATTCGGCCGAGGGGTCCAACAACCGGCCCGAGGAGGATATTGACGCCCTTTGTGCGGTACTCGGAGCCCATGCCCGCTGCCCTCTCGTGAGCCAGCTCGCGGTTCCAACTTGAAGAGGAGCGAGTTAGCATAGTACGCCAGACTAGTAGCAATCTGAAAGGACAAAACAAGAAAATGCTGTGCGTCAGACATACGTGGCGCCCACAGAGATGCCCGAAGACCAAGAGGTGACAAAGTCGGTAGACCTCAGGCCGTTTCCTGCGTCCTGGAGACACATGCCCGGGAATCCAAGACGGGTGATGTTGGAGATCCAACCAGCACAGCCAGTGGTGGAGGTGACGCCGCCGGTCAGGAGGACCTTCTCCTCGAGGGTCATCTGGCCGACCAGGGCCTTGGCCTTACCGATGGCCTCGGCCCAGTCCCCGGTGCCAGTTGCATTGGCTATAGAGGGACAAAGAACTGTCAGTACTGAAGGCTGCTTAGTCGTTCGAGGGAAAGGAGCAGCTGTGCTTACGGGAAGGGTAGACGGGCGGCGACTGTCCGTAGAAGAAGGTGTCGTCCTTGATGAGTTCCTGCCCCGAAGCCACGGCGGCAATGCCAGCCAGGCAAGCAACCAATTTTGCTGCAGCCATTCCGAGTTAACAGTCTCGCAGTGCCAGTCCTTGTCACAGGGCTGGAAGGTTGAGTCGACGAAGGGCGTAAGGCTACAGAGAAAGTCCTACGGTTCAAGACTGGATGACTCCCTGGGCTCAGCCGGTGACTTATACTAACTGTCCCAACATGCCGGGCTTGTAACCCTGCCGAGAGCCGTACGAGCAACAGCAAATACACTACTCCACAAACAACCATCGAGACGATTCTTGTGCATCTATTCGGCCCTATTGTGAAGTGTTCCCCCGGTTCGGATTCGTCATGTTGCAAAAGAATTCCAATAGAAATGAGGGGTCGGCAGGTTCCTATGTGGTAATGACCCGATGAATCCCCGGCCAAGGCCCCCGATCTATTCCATCCCCGTGGGGACTTGACCCGACAGGGCGGGAACCGCTTGCCACTGGACTGGGTACCGAGCCCTAGGCGAAGTTGTCTTTGGATATCAGTGAGCGGAGCACTGGGGAAAGGAAAACCCGAGGCAACGTTCTAGAACCCACAGAATACCACAAGACTCGTATAGACTTTTGCGGCCTCGTAGTTTGGCTTAAGCATAACCAAAAAAAAAAAAAACATACTCTCGGGTTCTGCGCTTCAACAGCTAGCTTCGCTCAGCACATAACCTTCCCCGGCCAATGTTCGGCAGTTACGGTTTGCTACCGGGTCACGAGTTGTCGATTTCTCTATAACACCGGGTAAACCACGGAAATACGTGCAAAGATGACGATGATGACAGGCTGGACCAAGAATCCTTCCCCACAGTTTGCTATTGTGGTTCTAAATGCAGCATGGCGCTTGCGCCGAGGCATGGTTTTTGTGCGGGGATACCAAGGTTTCCCCAACATCAAGGTGGACACGCTCGTGGACGAAAAGTTTTTTCTTTCTCGTCCATTTCCGGCCGGTCACCGATCATGTGGAATGAATACAACAGACCAGTCGTCTTGGCACCGTTGGTTTATCCCTCACCGACTCTCTGTCACCGGCTCAAGTCGCATTTGTCGGACGGCCTGAACAGAGGCCAAATTCACAACCAACGGCCATCATCACGACGGAAAGAACTGCCGGGCGTGAGTCGAACGATGACGTACTTTATCGGAACTTGCAAGCAAAACTGATATCCGCGTTGCCGAAATGTACGGCTAACCGAGATCAATAACAGCTGGGCAGTGTGGGCAATCCGAGGTTGTCCGTTTTACAGTCAGTCTACCAACCTTTGTATTATTGAAGCGGATGACAATACTACTTTGAGCCATTCTGCTGGAAGTTCATGCTATAACCTCCTGTCTTGGGATCCTGTTCCATTTTAAAGTTGTCGGTGCTCAAGCCGAAAGGTTTCAGTATACCATTACCCAGCTGTTTATTTTGTTTGTCATAAGAAAAAAAGTTTTCTCCGAGTCAGCGCCGAAAAGAGAACAAGCCATTTTTTTTTTTCTTCCCAATAGCCGGAGCAACGGGGTTGCGCTAGGAGCTCACCTCTTTCAGCTTACCCCACATCTCGGCAGTCTCCTTTTCCTGGGCAGCCTTGACCTGGGGCGGCAAAAGCCTGAGCTGCGACTGGACGACCTTCCTGTCGGCGGGGCCCAAGTTGGTCATTTTGGACAGCAGCTTGTAGTCCTCTTCTGCACCCGCGAGGTTCGACCAGCCACCGGCCTCGCTTCGCGCCCGGGCCCGCCGCATGAGCGCCTTGGCCCGTATGCGCCGCACATCCTCGGCCCGCTGACGCCTCGCGCTCTGGGCCGGCGTCTCGGCCTTGGTCGGAAGCGCGGGTCCCGCCTTCGCCGCGCCCGCGCTGACTATCGTCTCCTCGACGTCTGCCTGTTCTTCCGCCTCGGAGGCCTTTTCGGCCTCGGCCTGCTCCGCATCCGCCTTTTCGGCCTTGTCCAGCCGGTCGAGGGATTCGGTAGCGGCCGTTGTGGCCTCCTTCCATTCCTTGAGCTTGAGGTAGCAGGCGGCGATGTTAGACTTGAGGACGGCGACTTCGTAGTCTAGGTAGTTGGGACAGGCGGCGATCGCCTGGCTGTATTTGTCCAGTGCGGCGTCGCATTTTCCTGCCGTGAAGAGAGTATTTGCTTCTGTCTTGGCCGTGTTGGACTCTTGAACGAGCTCCTGTGCAACCCATCTGCGTCAGCGCCCTTCTTTCGGGGTTTTGTTGTGGTCTGGGCCATCTACACCGACCTTTTCCTCCTCTGGGGGAAATCTCGCAGGGATTGCTTCGTCGTCGGCCGTTTCCACAGGCGGCTGGGCGCCCTTTTTGTCGTCGCTAGAAGTATCGGTCGTCATTATTGGAGGAATCGATGCGATCACTCGGGTCAGGTTCCGATTTTTTTCGTCAGTTACTCAGGGTCCAAGCAGGGGGGTCACTGCAGAAATTTGACGGTTGCACTTTGTGACGTTCAGGCTAGTTAGTCTACTGTAAAGTAAGGGACGGGATGGCAGAAGCCTGTCGAGCTTATTTGGCGCGATCCGAAGCTCTTGCTTACAAAAAAAAAAAAAAAAAGCGTCGTCCCGCCAATTCCCTCCCAACCACGAGGCAAGCACAAGCCAAGGGGCGTGACGTAAGTTGGCTAGACCCCGCTAAAGCTCTTGGGCTAGGCACCAAAGTGTCGGTAACGATGGTAAGCATTGACACGTGGGGGGGTACGCGCTCGAATTCTCTGCCCCGCGTCAGGTACCGATTCGAGTTTCTTTTTATGCTGTTACAGTGCAATTTCTAGAGTCTAGCAAAGTTTATGCGTGCAAGTACCTTGTTGTTTGCTTATCCCGGAGTCCATCCTTTCCTTAACCTCCAAAGGCCACAACCAATTTAATTTCCGGAGCAATACGCCATCAAAGGCCAAGCCACGGCCATAAAAATTCCAAAAACACAAAATGGCGTCAACCGCAACGTAAGTCACATGATCAGCACGCCTCATCATCCAAAAAAAAAACCCCCTCAGCAACTTACACTCACTCACACTCACACACCCCTTAGTAACCCACCCCCGATAAGAGCCTGCCTCTTTGACATGGACGGTCTCCTCCTGGACACCGAGGACCTCTACACCAAGTGCATCAACGTCGTGCTGGCGAGGTACTCGCGGCCCAACCTCCCGTGGTCCATCAAGGCCAAGCTGCAGGGCCGGCCGGCGGCCGAGGCGACGCACATCTTCCACTCGTGGGCCAACCTCCCCATCAGCAACGAGCAGTACCTGGCCGAGTTCTCAGCCCAGCAGCGCGAGCACTTCCCCAGCGCCGCGCCGCTGCCCGGCGTCGAGAGGCTGCTGGCCGACCTGCGCAGGGCCCGGGACGGGGGCGACGGCGACGCATCCCCCCGGAAGCCGCTGCACCTCGCGCTGGCGACGAGCTCGACGCAGGTCAACTTCAGGCTCAAGTCGTCGCACCTGGCCGACCTGTTCAGCGTGTTCGAGCCCGAGCACCGCGTGCTGGGCGACGACCCGCGCATCCCCAAGGGCAGGGGCAAGCCGCTGCCCGACATCTACCTCGTGGCCCTGGCGGCGCTGAACGCGTCGCTGCCCGAGGGCGAGGCCCAGATCCGGCCCGAGGAGTGTCTGGTGTTTGAGGACAGCGTGCCGGGCGTCGAGGCCGGGCGCAGGGCCGGCATGCAGGTCGTCTGGGTGCCGCATCCCATGCTCAAGAAGGAGTACGAGGGCCGCGAGGACGAGATCCTCGCCGGGAGGATGGGGGAGGCCGGGGATGTGGCCGACGCAGGAAAGGTAGGCGAGATTGGTGACGGCTGGGGATTGTACTTGGAGACATTGGAGAATTTTCCCTATGAAAAGTACGGCATCCAAATACCGGCGTGAAGCAGTTGAATCCGGCACTGGAAAGAGAGATCAAGCATATGAGGCCGAGGTGGTAAGGTTCCTAAAGAATACCACCACCAAACACACACATCGGAAATAGAATGGAGGCGGGTTCTGACTTGATGCATTCACATGACCAATGTATGGCCGACTCCCGAATCACAAATCACATGTTTGTGTAAGAGATTGCCCAAAGTAAATGTTTCATTCATACATAAAAAAAAGAAATCCCCCAAGCGCCATTGACCACCCCAAAACCTCCCCTCCTTTCTATAAAGTCCGTTTCGCTCCAGCGTAGATGATTCGGCCAAAAAGTATCGCAACGAAATGCCCATGCTCGCTATGTTCGCTAAAAGAATAAAAAGACATCATTCTTTGGGAGGGAGAAGTAAAAAGAAGAAGAAGAAAAAAAAGAGTTGACAACATAATAATACAATCAACAATGGCTTTGTAAAACTTCAACCCGCTAACAAAGAGAGAAAAAAAAAAAGACAAAATCAACCAGACCAGAACCCTTGCGAGTTGAACTGATTCGTGTGGTTTGGCGGTTGGTACCAATTCTGGTACGGGTGATCAGGTAGACTGAAATCTGCCCTCGAGAGCAGAGGGTTGACCAGCGGCCGCGTCGGTGTCGGCTGCTGCGTGGGGGTGGTCATTTGATGAGGATGTTGATGCTGCGGCGAAAAGTATTGTTGTTGTTGTTGTTGTTGTTGTTGTGGCTGCTGCTGCTGCTGCTGCTGCTGCTGCATCGAAGGGAAACTGGTGATCAGGAGAGGCGGTTGCTGTGGCCCCGAGGTACCAGATACCATGCCCACTGGGGAAGCGGTTGGCGCAATCCCTGAAGATCGACGTGATGGTTGGGGACGAGGCGACGGGTTGCTATGCGGCCGTTGAAGCTTGGGCGGAGGTTGACGCATGGGGGCTGCCGCCATTGCAGCAGACATTGCAATTGGGTTGGCGGGCGCTGCAGTAGCCTTGCCCTGGCTCTGGCTCTGGCTCTGGGTTTGGGTCTGGCCCTGACCTTGGTTCTGGTTTTGGTTCTGGCTCTGGCCCTGGCCTTGACTCTGGCTTTGGCTCTGGCTCTTATTTTGGCTCTGGTTCTGACTTTGGCTCTGGCTTTGGCTTTGGCTCTGAGGGATGGCAGATGAGGATGCACTCGTCCGGGTGCTTGCATTGTCGCTGCCGCCGCTATTACCACACCTATTGCTGCATCCATCCGAGCTGGTCGCTCCCCCATGCTTCGGGGGCTCTGGCTTCCAGCCCCAGCTCTTCTCGAGCTCCAGGTAGACTTTGCCCAGCCTCCAGCCGGTCTCGCGCGTGATGCGATCGAATATCGCGACAACCTCTTCCTGCTCCCGACGATCACGCAGCACGGCCGCTGCGATGGCCAAGCTGCGCAGGGCCACAGAGGCGATGCCGTTGTCCTTGGTGTGCGCAACGATGCCGCAGACCTGATGGGCGTGTTGCAGCTGCGCGGCCATGTTTTCCTCCGAGTCGCGGGGGTTGACGGGGTTGATCTGGGCCAGAAGGCACATTGCAGTATGGTAGAAGAGACGGCCGATGACGGCGGCGCGCTTGATGAGCCTGAATATGGCGAGCGACGTATCTGTTAGCCAACTGCTTGCCACAAAAGAAAAAGCTGCTTCGTTTCCACCAAAATCACCTACCAGACGTTCGGAAAGGCAGACTGGGTCCGTGTCTGCGACGGGAATAGGTACCCAAACGGCCTCATAGGCCTGGGGCAGTTGTTGCACCAGGCGTCACACAGCGCCTTTAGGCTCTTCCACTCGGCAAAGCGGCTCTGCAGCCTCACCTGCTCGTCGTGCGGCGACGGCTCCTGGAACCTGGGTATGTTGGCCCGGAAGCTGGCGATCTTGGCCACGATGTAAAAGATCCTGTGGACCCACTCCTCGTCCTCGTCGCCGCTGCCCCCAAACGTGTTCTCCGCCTCCTTCTTGGCCGCCTCCTTGGGGCTGCCGCTCTCTGGGTCCTCCGTCAGGAACCCCATGTCCAGCCCCCAGTCGTCCGGGTGCCAGGCCGTCTGCCAGTTGAAGGCGAGGCACGAGAGGACCTCCATGCCGATGTTGAGCCAGAAGCAGGCCGAGCCGACCCCCTTGGTCTTGGCGTTCCAGCCACATTCGCGAATCAGGGCTCTGGCTCCGGCGATGTGGTTCATGCGCTTGGCTGGCTTGTCGCTCATGATCTCGTAGACGTTGAGGACCACGGCCGTGGTTGCGCACTCGGCCATGTTTCGGTCTGGGTTTGATAGGCTTCGGAGCAGTTGCGTGGTCGCCGTGTCGTAGTAGCAGAGAGCTCGGTGGTCATGCAGGTTCTCGTTGGGTCGAACCAGCGTCAGCTGCTTGGCGCCACAGGCCAGGAAGGCGTTGAGTAGCATGGGCGACTTGAGCGCGAGGTATGGTATGACGCGGCTAAAGTGCTTTTCCTTGTCGAAGCTGTCCATCCAGACGCCCACCTCTTCCACAAAGACCTGCATGTACTTGATCTCCTCGGGCGAGTTGAGGTAGTCGCGTTCCCCCGTAGCCACGCCCTCGGACGGTGGTGTGACCAACCCATCCGACACCTTGGGTTGGCTGCTATCCTGGGTTTCACGTACAGAGCTGTTCGAAGGTGGTCCGACGCCTTGTGATGCTACACTCGAGACGTCACTGTTTTTGTGTTGGTGGCCTCGCATGCCCGACTCGTTCTCCTGCATGCTGTACTGATCCTGCAGAGTCGCCAGGTTGAAGTTGCCTGCACTGCCGCCTGCTTCCATGGCCGCCTGTGAGCTGCCGCCAGTGTTTCCCATGTAATCACTGCTCTTCTGAGCCTGCTGAGCCTGCGCCATTTGAAAGCTGGTATACCTGCGGTCGACGGGATTGTCAACTGGTTTTGCGCTATACGTCGACGTGGGCATCGAGGTGCTGGTCTCGCTGATCATTGCCAAGCTCGAAGCGTTCCCCGTTTCTGATCTGTATTGTTGAAGAACCGCCTCCAAGTCTGTTTCTCGGGGTGGCGTGATAGTTCGCGTATCGATGTGCGCATATCTTCCCAACCCACCCTTGTATTCTGACGCTATAGCCCGCGACTCGTCTTCAAAGCGAACTACATGAAACACCCAAGGTTGTCGGTCAGTCCTGTTTCTTCGGTATGGGCCTTTCTTTGGCAGATGGGTGCCAACTAAAAGAGAGTCATTTATGCGAGCTCTCCCCGACTCTTATCTGCCTTGCAAGTCGACATGACATGGACACACGGATCAAACGTGTACGCAGTGGGCACAAAAACGGGGACGATTTTTACCAACTCACCTGACCACTCTGCCGTTGACGGTATGTACGGCGGGCTCTTGACTTGCACGTCAATAAAGTTCAGCCGCACACCCCGCTTACACTCACGGTTGCTCTTCCTGCAGTTCAGACAATCGGGCGTGCCCTCGTCACATTTGAGATGCCGCTCTCGACACGTGAGGCATCCTGTCCTCACGCGCCTCGGCTTGTTCGCCGCGACAGGGGTAGCAGCCGTTGGGGAAGACATGTCGTCGACGGTGGCCGCTGCGCTTGTTGCGGCCGCGACCGCGCGGGCCATCGACGGGCGCTTCCTATCCCCCGCAGCAGGACTCGCGCTCATCCTGGCCCGCATCTCCTTGCTGATCGCTCCGGGCGGCGGCGTGCTGCTGGAGTGAAGGCCTGCTGCTGCCGCCGGCATCGGGCTCTGGACCAGGGATGCGCTTCTCCTTCGCCTCCCATCGTCCATTGAAACTCTTTGACGCTTTGATGGCGACACCTCAAACCCCTCATTACCGCCCAGTGTGGGTGTCGACTGCCCTCCAAGCAGGTGCTGCTGCGATAGGGAGCGTTGGTGCGGAGGTCTGAAGCTCTGCTGGTGGCCGATGACGGGGCTCTGTGACAAGCGGTACATTTGGTGCGGCTGGTGGTGAGGGTGGGCTGTAGCGGCTGTCGCCATCGCGCCGGGGTCCAAGCCCGGCGCAAAGGTCCTGGCCGAAGCCACGTATGATTCCAGTGCAGCGACTGTTTAGTCTCCCCCGGGTGTGGAAAGACGCCGCGACGCTGTCGTTATCGTGGGCGGCTTGTTGATCCGGCGTGGGTTGAGAAACGTATTCGGATAGAGGGACGACCCTTGTTCGACCTGTGCGATGCGAGCCACACAAGGACGTGGAGAGGGAGAGGTGTGCAAAGGGGGCAAAGGTCTGGCGGGCTAGACGTGCTGGATCTGCCCGTGCTTCTGTCCACCGTCTGTCCCTCCTAAGATGCTGTGCGTTCCCGCCGCGGGTCTAGGGCGCGCGGACGGACAGGACGCACGGCTTGCCGAACAAAAAAAAAAAAGATGGGATAGTATAGGATAGGATACAAAAAGAAAGGCTGTCACAGAGCTCGGACTCTGTGGGCCTGTGACGGGAACGGGTACTTTGTCAGACGGCTTGCCATGGGCTGTAGGAATGATGAGAAAGACGCCGAATGGGGCCAGAGGGACGCGGATACATGTGTTATGTCAGTATCGGGCTTGGGTTTTCCAAAGAGACCTGGCGCCTATGCGGTACAGGCGCAGTGGGGCATCGGGGCACAAAACCAGAGACGCCGTTCGGGAGTATCAGCTTCAATGGTTTACTCGGTCGTCTTGTCTCGGTCGTTTCCAGCTTTGGGCTCCTGGGAAAACTCGCAGACACAGATCCCTCAGGGAAAGGCAGCTGTAGATCCAGGCAGACCGAGTAAGGGTTGGGCCTGCTGCTGTGTAACGAGGGACGGTGGCAGCCACCCGCTGAACCGCGATAATTCTAGTCAGGACGTTTGCTTTGATTGGACTTTCCTCGTGGTCGGCGGATGAGACCTTTTGACGCAGCTGGAAATGGGAGAAGAAGAAGAAGAAGAAAAAGGCCGTAAAAGCTGTGATTTGGATCCGTGTCAGGCTTGTTGCAGTCTTGTTGTGGGTTGTGGCGCGGCCTTGGTCCCGTTCCGAATGGGATGTAATGGCTCGGCTGTGTTGATAGAGGATTCGGACTGACTGATGGTCACTGTTGCACGGAGCGGCGGTGGTATCGATGTCGTGCTGCTGCTTGGCTGCCCAACAATCGCTGTCCTCTGCAGTGTGTTCGGAGTTTTGTTTGGCCAAAACCATATATTGAATTTTGGATCTAGCAATGGAATAAATCGGCAACACAGACAAGCGAACAAAAAAAATCCTAACTGGACCTTTTTTCTTGTCGCGAATGCAAGACGTCAGTCGTATTCAAGAATCCGAGGAACGGCTAGGGTTTTGTTCGTTGTTCTGGCTGTCAGTTGGGCGGTTTTCCCATCCCGGCCGCTTTCCTCGCTTGTTCTACCAGGTCCCAGGGACGTCGATTAGGGGAACAATGCCAAGAAACCCCGTGCTAGGTATGAAATGGCATATCAACCCTGGTGGATTCTGATATTTTTTTCCCACCCTCCCACAACCCGTTGGAAGTCTTGGCAAGCAGAGTGGGAAAGTGAGAGAAAAAAAAAATGAAATAAAATAAAATAAACCAAATTGTAACCTTGTTTCTTTTCTGGTCAGGATGTTGTAATTTACAATTACGCCAGATGATGTTGACGAGCAGTGAAAAGGAAGACTAGCCCTGTGAGGACATGCAGTAATAATTACAGACTTCCGTGCTCTTGTATGATGTATGAGCAGGAGTAGTTTGGTTGCCTCCAACTGACTATTTCTTATTTTTTTTTTTGTGGCTTTTCTTTTTTTTTTAATGTCTTTTTATTCTTATTTCTAATGTTCAAACAAAACACATTCTGCTGCTTCGAATAAAACTCCCTTCACGGCAATTAATGTCATGGAACTTGGTTAGTAGCAGCAGCAATATCGCATTGGATCCATCGCACTTGAACGCGTTCAATAATGCACTTGGGTCAATCATTCCAACTCCCCTCAATCAATTCGAATAAAATCGAGGGTCCGCGCCTCTACGCCAAGATTTTCCACCAGGGGCAGCGTTGCTTACAGGGGCCTGGATGCAGGGGTTTGGCAGTAACCGTGGTCGGCCCGTGTCGAACTTCTTGTCTGAGGTTTGCTTCGGCTTGACCTGCGGTTTTTTTTTTGTTCGTCTTCTTTTCTTTTTCTTTTTTACTCTTTTCATCCTTCACCCTTGATCCCCACTGCCGCGGTCAGCGCCAGCTGCGGGAGGTGCGGTCAACGCGGGGAGCACGGCTCTAGTTCATATTAAAACGGACTTTTTAGCTACCTTTGGTCTGGAGCTCGCACTTTTTTCTTTTCCTCCCTTTTCTTTCGTCCCTTTTTCTCGACCTGTCGCTCAGATTGAATCAGGCGAACGGTTATGACTTTCCGAAACTGGGCCTGTTGTGGATGGCATATTGCCAACGGACCTGTTAAAGCAAATAACCCATGTCTCGTAGCTAGCAGCTAAATACAGCATCTTCAACCTTTCCCCCC
>NC_043741.1:5038282-5054033 GCF_004337985.1 Pyricularia pennisetigena
GATTTTTAGAGCTCCCATTAATATCCCACTGGAACTTTTTTCCTCATAATTTTTTCCCTCTGCAGCTTAGGCTTTTGTCGAACCTGGATAGTTTGCATCCCGCAAAATTGGGAACGAAACCCTCTTGCCCCATCTTTGGCGGGTCTAGTGTAACGGTTATCACCTTGTCAATTCTCCAGCGGGTTCCACCCCCCGTGCCCGGGAAAAGCGCCGGACGTGGTTACCCCTGGGTAAGGTCGAGACAATGTTCCTCAGCACGATTGATTTCTGTCTGTTTGGTGCTCGGCGCGATGCTTTTGGGTTTGGAACAAGAAAAAAGAAGAAAAGAAAAAAAAATCTACAGCATCATATCATATTGTATCCCAGTCGCAGTAGCCAGAACCCCCGCTGTCCCACTTCTGATCTCCATGTTTCTCAGAAACATTTTGGTAGAAAGAACAGCGATTTAGTAGTCTCAACAAATCAGGCAGATGCTGCGGCTAAAGATATTCCTTGGTGGACTCTGCTTGTGGAGGGCGTCCACTGTTGTCAGACACTCTGAGGATGTGAATATGGAACTCATGATATTGAGGCTCTTCGGTTGTTTCTTTAACGCAGCATGCCTGCTCCCACCTCTATTCCACGCACGGTTGGAACAGCCTGGACGCCAATTTTTACCGCGATTTGCATCCGATGGCGTGTTTGCGGTGCTTGATCGTCATCTGTTCTTTTTCTTTTTCTTTTTTTATTTATTTATTTATTTATTTATTTTCTCAGTATTGTGTCACTCATCGGGGAACTCACACCCCCGACCTTCCGGCTTGTGTCGTCATCAATAGTCAGTGACTACTACATTTAGATTTAGTGTGGGACCCGTGACAGCCGCCAAAAGGAATTCGAGAATGTCCGAATTACGCTTTGCCGACATTTGACTGTTGAAATTTAGGGGGGGAGGGGGAGGTTTTAAGGCGCACGCACGGCTGTGAACAATCTGTGTGTGTTTATTGAAGCTTTTTCAATAGCGTGGTGGCCTCTCTTGGCAACAGCCCTTGGCATCTTTTCTTGGCAGTGGCTGAGTTACTGGATCTGGTAGTCGTTTCCCTTGGCCCTAGGTTCGGTTCCAGCACGTCGTTTGAGGTACCTCGGGGACATACCTTGCTGCGTTTGATCATCCCTGGTCTCGTAGGGACAATAAACCGCCGGAATATACTTTGTACTTTTGATGAAAAAAGTGCAGTACTACCTACTGGATCTAATGCTGTTAAAAGAAATGCCGTTGTAGAGATACGGAAAGATTTAAACGCCATGTGAGCATGGCGTATCCACAGATGCGGCCCCATAAAAGATGACGTTGCCTCCCTAGCGCAAGGTGTAATTCTGTCTACGTGATAGGATCTGGAGTGTGGAAGTCAAAACTGATCACGAAGCTGACACTGTAGAAGTCGGACTAAGCGCCAGATGCAACATCCGCAAGTCCGTTTTCAAATCTGTAATCGAGATATTTATTTGCTGCAGTTGGACAAACAAGTCAGTACCTGAAGCCCCACGTGATCTCGGACTTTATCTTTTTTTTTTTTTTTGTTCCTTCCAGTCTCCATCTCTTATTTGTTTTGATCTTTCAGGGACTACCCGTCCATAAGAACTTTACTGTACAAGGTGCGATACATCAAATTGCGCGCAGCGACATGACTCATGCCACACAAGGTAGAACCAAATGTTTGATCATTTTCCTCAACATATATTGATCTACTATGGTGTCAGGCGAAAAATTCAACACCCCGGCACAGTGTTGAACTTTGCGTAATTACGCAGCAATCCCCTGTTTTTGGGAATATTTCAAAATCGCAACCCACAGGCACTTGGCAGCCTGATGGGAATTATTACTAAAACAAGCAAACACCCCCCAGCCCCGCGCGCTGCCCACAACTGTACAAGGGTGTTGATTTTTACCCCTACCACCACAGTACAGAAGAGAGAACGAAATGCTACCAGTCAGTGCTATGCTGTTCACTTCTGCACCAAAACCTATCATCCGTATATCTTTTTTCCGCAAAGACCGCAAGTTTGACCCAGTCGACTGGAGCCGTCTCCGCAGAACTAGGAGGCATCGGTTGCGGGACGACGTTTTCAAGCTCTCCGTAGCGATCCTCATAGAGCTTGGCTGTAGCTTGGCATTGCAGCGTGGAGATCATTTCCAGTCCTTGGAATGTTGGTGGTAGTTGAGGGCTTGTGTGCTCTGGGAAAGTAGCCACGACAAACCAAAGAAAATAAAGAAAGAGAGTGAGAACAGAATAGCAGAGCTTCGGTCCCCTGCGGACCCTCCACAAAATCCTAGCGCAGATCAAAAGTTTTTGCTCCGGTTGGTTTTGTACCTGGCAGAAGTTGTAGCTTATTCAATCGAAACCGGATAAAAAAAAAGGAAACAGTCAAAGTAATGGGCGAAAGCTGGAGCTGAAGCTGGCCGGACATTTTTCCTGTCCCATCAGTCATGTTTGCTGACTAGGTCTAGACCCAGACTAGGTACACAATTGCACAAAACAGTAGATTACATGTGCTTGTCACGAGTGACCCTGTATGGTGGAGCCACACTAAACGACGAAACGCCGTGAAAAGTAGTGAGGTTCAGTTCGGATCAGCGATAACAGCTCTTATGGAGACGGAGGAACTTGGACAAGGCGCATTTTAGTTGCCAAGGCGTGAAGCTTTTTTTTTTTTTGGTTTTTTGTTGCGTTTGTTGCGTTTTGCTTCAACTAGCTCTCATTTTCTAGGGGTAAACCCACACAAAGGAAGAAGTGGCGGAGGTTGGACTATATTGTACTGGCGACAGCAAGTTCGGATGATGATATGACACAGGCAGTTAAAGCCGAACCTTGGGGTGGCATGAAAATGATCGGCTTCGAGCGCGATTTGATCTCGTTCATCCCAGGTAGACACTGACCAAGCTCATTCGGAAAGAAGAGAGGTAAAAAAAAAAAAAAAAAAAAAAATCTATACGCTGATCAGGTCCAGCTTCGACTGCTAGATCTAGAGACAGTACCCATATAATTACTACTGGTCGCAGGTGAGCTGGTTGCGTTGAGAGTTTTGCATATGGGCATCTTGCGATTGGTGGGAGTAATCAAGTCAGTTTCATAGCGTTTCTCTTAGGTTTAGGGCAGCAGACCAACCAGTCAATTGGAATGGCTTTAATTTCATCTTGCCGCCGTAGACCCTGTACTTTGTCAGAAATGAAATCGACTGTGTATCGATCATTGCCGTCTTCAGTGATTCGAAGTGCTTCTGAGGCGCGTGGCCGGTCACCGGCGCCTGCCAACAACGCTGAAACGCCGTGTGGGACCAAGAACCCAAGAACACCTCCAATTGACTGGAGCTTCCACAGTACCGAACTGCTGGATCATGTCAACAGGTCGCTACCGTATAAATACAACAAAGGGGCCGATGAGGTGAGGTTAAGGGTTTGAGTGCCAACTTTGATTGCACCTCTGTTTTTTTTTTCGTGTTTGAAGGCAAGTTTTGGCGGGCAACGTGTAACAAAGCCATCAAAAATCCCCAGGTTTGGCCCCACCTTATGGCGCCAAGATCCATTCCGGCTCTGCTCCCCGCCATCAAAGGGAGAGGAAGAAAAAAGACCCTGGGCGGGCGATTTCTGTGGCACGCACGCACCTTTTTTTTTTCAGCCCAGCACGAGCGACAAAGACATCATCAATCGACCTTTGACATATGCGAGGCGACTCTAGCCAGGTTCAAGTGTTGACGGGGCTCCATGCCCACCGGCGCGCCGTTACGCAAGTCAAGAAAAAGAAATACGTCTGCCAAGTTTCTCAATCAACTCAAATCCCTCCGACCATCCCTCTGGAAGGCTCGAGCGTTTTTCTGCGACCTTGCAGAACATCGCTTGGGTTTCCCATGCAGATTACTCGCAACCAAGGCGCCGCGGATAGGTAGTAATATACTGAGATCAGGAAAAAAGCAGATCCTCGCCGAATCTCTGCTTAAACGGCCACATTACTGCCCACGCACACACACACACACACACAAGAAAAAAAAAAAAAAAGTATGTCTACCTCCGCCGCGTCAGTGCCGGCGCAGCCTGCCCACCCCCGCTCCATTCTTCGCGGGCACAAGGCGCAAGTGCATGCGGCTGCGTTTGTGCGCAGCAATGAGCGGCTGGTCACCGGCGATGCGGACGGGTTCATCGTGGTCTGGGACCTCACCATCATGAGACCCCGGGCGGTGTGGAGGGCACACGACGACGTCTTGCTGGGGATCGGCGGCTGGGGTAATGATAGACTCATCACGTAGGTTTCTCTCGCCGCATCGCATCGAGGCCGACATCGTGGGGCTGAGAAAATATTTCCGTCTTTTTATTATTCTTTCGTTGTAGGCATGGTAGAGACAACAAGCTCATTGTGTGGCAACTGCGCAAGGCGGACGAGGACTCGCTCGCAAAGACGCTGCCCGTAGACCCGGCGGCTGAGGATAGACCGAAGCCGTGGCTGCTGTACATGCTCGAGATAAGCACCATGAATTTCTGCACCTTTTCTCTCTGTGAGATGTCATCAGATGCTCTCTCTGAGGATAGGGAGGCTCTTATTGCTGTTCCGAACACTCTGGCATCAGAAGCTGTGAGTCTGTCTTACGAGTTGGAGTTGCAGTTCTAACCCGTACTTGACTACAATGATTGACTCTGTTGCAGATTGACATATTCCATTTGCCCTCCCAGAAGCGTGAGTACACCATCAGACTAGGCCAAAGTGAGGGCATGGTGATGGCTCTTGAGCTGTTCATCATGGATGGGTATTTTACGGTGGCCGTCGGCTACGAGAACGGCGCTGCCCTTGTGGCGCAACAAGCAGACAGATCACAAAACCCAGTAGGCACATGGAACGTCAGGTATAGATGCAAAGCACACACGCAGCCAGTACTTTCCTTGGGTGTGTCTCCGGGGAAGGACTTCTTCCTGACGTCCAGCGCGGACTCTCTATTGATCAAGCACCCCGTACCCCACCCGCCGGCATGCGCCCGAACCTCCAAGGAAGACACTTCAACGTCGGAGGGCGCCAATGCCAATGTGGTTGACTCGCAGCCGCCAGCCTTGGCGGCGCCAAAGCCCCCCGACGCACCCGTGGCTCCCCCATCCACTCCTGGAAAGCCCATGTCTCTTCTCTCGGCTGCACTGGCCCGGGAGGCTGCAGGCGGTTCGGCCGAAACCCCCACGCCTCGGCCAGAGCAGCAGCCAAGCACACCGCCAGGTTCGACACCGTTCAGCGAGCCGATCAGGATCCTCAACACCAAGCATGCAGGGCAGCAAGGGCTCCGGATTCGGTCGGATGGTCGCATCTTTGCCACGGCGGGCTGGGACTCCCGGGTCCGGGTGTACTCTTGCAAGACGATGAGGGAGCTCGCCGTGCTCAAGTGGCATCAGGTCGGGTGCTTTGCGGTGGCCTTTTCCACCATCGACGCCGCGACGGAGAACCAAGCCGTGGGTGCACAGGATAGTCTGGTATCTAGGTCGGGTGACGTCACGGTCAAGGAGAAGAGGATTCTACATGCAAAGTCGGCGCATTGGCTGGCTGCGGGAAGCAAGGATGGGAAAGTCAGTCTATGGGAGATATACTGAGAGTAGGGGGCAGCGCGGTATGAGGTCTGCAGTATGGGACATTTGAAGGTTGTCAGCTTACAAACCTGTAGCCATCTTTCCTTTTAGTAGTACGGACTTTTGAGCAGCATCAGCTTTTCCGTGTTTCTGATCTGAACTAAATCGAACAACAATGATCAGGGAGGACTCCTTGGATCTGAACACATTTCCCGTGTACCCTCTGCCGCTATCCTTGACTCTGGTCTAGCCTGTTGCTTACAATTCAACCCCTCGACCGACTTCAATTGATCACGCGCCTTCTTCAGCCTAATATGACCGTGGCCTTTTTCCTCCAGATAACCATCCCACTGGCTGTGCTCAAGACTGCTAAGAAAGGCAGAGGCGAGCTCCAAAAGATCTCCAGCTGGCTCAGGAGTAGCCACCAAATGAGTGATGCAGTATTCTGCAGCATAATTGTAAAAGTCGTTCTGGTTATGTTCGGGGTTCGACAAGCGCGCTCGATCATTCTGATCGACCGCTTGCCTCTGCGCACATGCTTCCACTCCACGGCACGGCGCATGCTCGCGCTTGTCTCGCAGGAGCCGCTCCAAGCATTTCCGAGCGAGGAGCTCGTCGCACTCGGCCAGCGTGACAGGCGGCAAGGTATCCGACACGCGGGCGTGCGACCCGAGCAGAAAGTCTCTAGCCGAAGCGTGACGAAGCTCGACCCGAGATTCAGACACGTACACCAACGGCCTGCAGAGCCGCCCAATCCAGGCCGCTGCGTCGCGCGCGGGGATCCCCAGAGCATCCACCAGCATCGCCGGGGTCGCCGGGGCTTGAGCCGCCAGGAGAAAGGCGAAAATGGCGCTGCGTAGCTGCGTCTCCTCCTCGCCGAACCCGCCGAGCCTCGAGGTCTCCAGCAACATCCTCTCGTACGCGTCGTGCAGCGCCGGCGGACAGACCTCCAGCCGCATGTCGATGGCCTCGACGTCGTCCACGCTCTTTGCGTATTGGGTCAGCACTCTGGTCCACTGAAACGAGCCGTCTGCCGTTTTCAGCACGCGCTTCTTGGCCCTCTCCCTGGAGCCCGGGGGAAGCGCCGGGTCGCGATCGTATTCCCTCAGAAAGACGGTCAGGACGTCGGACATGACCAAGTCTGCCCTGAGTGTTATGCACGCGGCGTTTTGCATGATCGCTTTGAGGCATGCTTCGTCGCGCGAGAAGCAGGCCAGTTTGAGTCTCGTTCGCTCCGTCAGCTCTGTTAGTCTCCGCATCAGGTCTGCTCCCGGAACCGCTCTGTCCTTGTCTGCTGGAGATAAAGTGCACTCGTCCAGCGCATCGATCACGAGGAAGCACGAGGTTTGGCGGCGGATCAGACTCTTCAAGGCCTGCCATGTGTTTTCACCGGGTAGCTGGTCCTTTGGGCACAATTCAAGCCCGTCCTGATTTACCAGGTTCAATATGGTATGCGTGTCCTCCGTACTGAAGGTGGCTTTGGGGTGTAGAATCAGCTCCACTAGAATGGACCGGACGAGTTCGGCAGGACTATTCGTCATGGGTCCACGGCAAGCATCGAATCCGAAAGAAAGCACCACGTTCCTCGCATCGGCCTGCAGGTTTCGCACTACGAGCTGCGCAAGGCTGGATTTGCCGGTTCCTTCAAAAGGCACTCTGAATCAGCCAAAGGAGTAGCCGATAGAGCATGTCTCTACGATTTGGTGCAGCATACCTGAATCGCCGCGGACCCAAAGCACCTCCCCGGAGCGACTGGACCGCCAGCTTCGGTATTTGGCGTTTTCCGGAGACGTGGGCGGCCCGTGGCTGTGCGTTAGCCACGCTCCGGTCCCCGGCTCCGGTTGATCTCTTTTCCCGGTCAGAGGACGGGGTTTGAGACGTGCTAGGGCCTTTTGAGAAGTTGCCGCGCGCTATGGAAAGAATAGGTTAAACAAAATACATGATGGAGGGGGCCGCATTGGGTTTGGAGTTGTTACCTTGATTCTCTCCATGTTTCTCCGTCAACTGCACCATCCCGAGTGAGCTGCGTGGCGATTAATGGGTGCTTGCAGGTGGTTCAGCATATGTGTAGCCCAGAGTTTGTAACACGAGTGCCGCCGATCAAGTCGACCTGCGCATATACATACAGCTTTTGTAAGGAAGGACTCGGTTATCTATGACCCAAAATAGCAGCTCTGGATTCCGATCGAGCAAACTTCCGATCGTTGCACAAAATTGTCTTGTTTCACTTGGGGATCGAGAGTAACAAAGAAAACATCCTTTTCTTTGCCGTGTCCAGACTACGAAAGTACAGCGCGCGTTACGTGAGACGCCTGCAACCCAACAAAAGGTCGTTGGCCGGCGGTGAGGGCCGCAGAACGCCACTGTAAGCAAGCCGCTTTTTTTTTTTTTTTTTGTTTTTCATGACTGTGCCAAAATGATGATTTTATGAATGACGGAAACAATAAACCCAGCTGCCACATTCAGACTGCCCAGAAAAGTGCGAGTTGCTTTTTTTTCTTCCCTTTGTGACGGGCTTGACGGGGTTAAAGGTCCGGACGACAATGGCCCGTGATTGGCTGCGCTGTCCGCCCTTTGTTCGTGATAATGTGATCAATGGCATTTCTGAGGCTGGAGAATCACACCAAACTTTGGATGTCGGGTACACTGAAGCCTATCAAGCAACGATATGCGGTTGGTTGGTGAAAAGTAGAAAAAAAAAAAAAAGAAAAAAAAAAGGCCGGCGCCAGAAACAGTCGTCAAAGCAGCACTGACGTCAAATTTGCGTGCTGTGCCGTTTCAGAGAAAAATAGGGCCACTGCTTATGGGTTTTTGTACATCTGCACCCAACATACCATTGAGTTGTTGCATGCTGGGAACTCATATCTCTGGCTGTGTCTGCGGCATTTACCATATCATTTGACTCTCCAGTGCAATTGTTCATTGAGATTGAGCACATTAGCTGCATTAAATTAATTCTCGGGTTATATATATTTGGTCTGTGATCTTTATCACGACACTTTAGTATTGCCCCTGTCTCATAGCAAACAGCCTCTTGGCTGGTGAGAGCACACAGCCTCTCGGCTCGTCACTGCCTCCACAATCCCGCCTACCACACCTGGCCAGCCGTCTGCTTGGTCTTTTTGACATTGACGTTCCTCCACAAAAACACCGCCGCCAGAGCGAGGGGCATCAAGCAAGCCCCGGCAATGACCATCTTCCTCTGCACGTCGCCATAGGCAGCGACGATGGCGCTCCTCGTCGGGCTCCCAAACGGATACGACAGCTGCACGGGCAGGGAGCCGTAGATGACGGTCGCGTTGGCCTTTTGGTCCTGCGGCAGCATCTCGGTCAGCAGCGGCAGGAGCTGGTTGGTCCAGATGCCGCCCGAGATGGCGCGGCCGATGGAGGAGCCGACCGAGGTGGCGAGCCCGATCAGGGCCAGCATGACGGCCACCTGGTTGTGCGACACCACCGACGTGACGGCCAGCTGCTCGCAGATGATGATGGTGCCGTTGGCGCACGCCTTGAGCACCTGGCACATGATGACGTAGCCGATGTACGTGTCGGGCGTGCGGAAGTGGATGAGCAGCCCCGTCGCGAGGACGGCCACGGGCACGGCGGACATGGCGATCCACTTGTAGTGGTGGGTGACGCGGATGAGGCTGCGGGTAAAAAAGGTCGTTTTTTTTTTTCGGCCAGTGTCAGTGACGGAAGTGCTTCAGCTGAGGACTCCAGATGTTCAGAACCAGATCATCATCACTCACTAGCCGACGATAGGGCCCCAGGTACAAGAGGCAATGGTGTAGATGTTGGAGATGAACCCGGCCTGAGAAACTGATTGTTGATGCACCACCTGTAGGTACGATGTAAAGTACGAGTCCCAAGTTCTGTGTTTTGTAGTAGTATTGGTTAGCAAAAGGCATATCAAAACAAAACATTACAAAAAAAAAAAAAAATCACTTGCCCAGCACTCGCAGAAATAATACCCGCAGTGAGTGCAGCTCCCAATATGGTCCGGTCTTTGAGACTCCTCCACGGGACCAAAGGTGTAACTGCAAAGGTCTTCTCCCACCAAACAAAGGCACACACGAGTAAAGGCCCAAAGATGATCATGAAAATGATATATGCCGACTTCCATCCGTACGGGCTGTAGGAAACGATGCTGAATGGCAAAAGAAAGATGGAAAAACCTCCGCAGAGGAGCATCATCCCAACGACTAACACAGCCAAAGGTGGTGGGGAATCAGCTAGGGAACTTGGTCCTGGAATCACACACGCATGGACACCATCGGGAACAACATACCGTCAAACTCGTTCAGGTAGAAAACAACAGACTGCACCGTGGACCTGCCGCTGCTCGGCCGCGCCGGGACGAGCCCCTGTCTCTTGGCCCTGCGGAGGTTCAGCCAAAGCACGACGCAGATGGAGGCGCCAAAGAAGGGGAATATGATGGCGAAAGCACCAAACGCCCAGCGGAAGTCGCTCTTTTTGAGGAAGAGCTCGGCGACGATGGGGCCTGCGAACGCGTTGCCGATGTACGCGGTCGAGTTGAGCGTGTAGATGATCATGCGGTTCCTCAGCGACGTCAGGTCCGAGATGAGGACCGTGTGGATGAACCCGACCCCGACGCTGCCGACCGACCAGAAGACGTTGGCTGCCGCGTACGTCTCGATGCTGTTGGAGACGGCCATGAGCATGAGGCCTGAGGCAGAACAAGTTTCATGTCAGCTTTTCACTGTTCTACTCTCTCTCTCTCTCTGTGCCGTATATCGGTGAACATGAAGACGCTTACCGAAGGAAGTGAGGCCGTGCACCAGAATGTAAATCTCCATGCGGCCCCAGATGTCTCCTATCTTGGCCATGGGAATCTGCGCAATGCCGGAGCTGAGTCGTGCTACTATACCCACGGTGGCAAGGAGTCCGTGGCGCGAGAACGCCGAAGTGACATAGGGCCCGAGGTTGGAGTTCATGTTTTGTTGCATCGAGTGGCAGTACGAAGAGAGGTAGATCCTGTGCAGTTTGCCGCGTCAACTCCCAAGAATTCCAGCCGTGATTGTCATGGCTCATTAGAACCAAAGGGGTCAAGACTGACAGCACATAAGTCAGGATTAGGTACTTGGTGGTCCAAGCCTTGGTGATGGCCTGGATCTTTGCAACGCCATGCTGAAGCTCGACGTCCTTGTTCACATCGTGCTCGTCTTCCGCCGCGTGAGCGTCGGCGCCCGCGGTCTTTTCCTTGTCGTGTGACATGCGCTTGTCGCTGGAATTATCCTCGGTTCCATCAATCGGGGAGATGACCGACATAGGGTCGACTTCTTTGGGGTTGGACATGGTTTCTGTCGACTGGTCAGAGGTGCCACACTACACGGAAGCTCGCAAGCAAGAGCGGTCGAAGGAAAGCTCACGTTAGGGGCCGGTTAGACAAGCAGACGGCAGAGATGTAGGGGTGACAATTGGAAATAAATACTGGCCCCAAGACGCACTAAGCCCGGGATGAGATAGATGACTAGGCATCTGCAGCGGCAAGACAGATGCCTCGGCCTGTCCAGAAAAGGCATTTGGTCCATGAGTTATTTGTCAAATTGCTATGGGGGGTTGTGTATTCTCCACTACTATACGATGGAAATGTGGTTCCCCGGCCTGCATATCATCTGCAAAAACGTACGGTTCAGGTATGCCAAGCCCCGGGTTCGCTTCCCTCTCGCCAGGTGCTCCCTGAGCTATGAGTATGAGACTATCCCGGGATTTGCAGCTCCCGTATGTAATCATGTGAAATGAGGAGCTGGAGGCTCTTTTACAAAAGTCTAAATGGAGGCTTGAACCTATCGTCCTGATGTTATGCACAGTCCAGTGTACTGCTAGAAGAAAAAAAAAAAAAAAAAACAATGAGCAAATGAGTTGGCCAACTCGTTTAAGAATCACCAAACACCAAGCTAAGAAGTCCTCCAAGTCATCAATGTCAATCCACATCCGAGTTGCGCCGAGCCTGTCCTTGGCACATGCAGTAAAAGTTTGTCCTGGACCTTTCTGAACGG
Organism: Pyricularia pennisetigena; assembly: GCF_004337985.1. NCBI lineage: Eukaryota > Fungi > Ascomycota > Sordariomycetes > Magnaporthales > Pyriculariaceae > Pyricularia > Pyricularia pennisetigena. The sequence goes on from NC_043741.1 coordinate 5,049,875, forward strand.
AGAAATGGCATGTCACCAAGGTCAGGAGTGGGTGTCGAGGCTGGGAATGGGGGGTCATTGGGCGGATCTGATAAGAAATTTTTCCAGGGCTTGATCAATAAAAGTGGGATCCTTTCGGATCTGATAACTTGAAGGGCAACCATGATATCAGATGATCCATGCATCGCCCCTCCTACCCCTTGCCAGCATTGGAAGGCCGGTAAAAACTTTTCACATTTACGGATAAAAGGCTTTACTGTTGAGCTACACGTTTCTGCCATAGTTTTTCTGCTGAAATAAGAGACATGAGAGCATGCGGTCCTTTCCCACGCTGAGGGCATGCATACTTCAAGAGGGTATTCGGAAATGTTATTGCATTAGAATTCCGCCGCAAAATACCAAGCTCGTATCAAAGGCGTCCGGACAAGAGGACAGTCCTTGTATCTAAGGACTAATTTAGGGAGGTCAGTACTGATGGAAATTGGCTGGCACAGTGTGGCTCATGACATGCTTTGTGTTGTCTCTTTTGTCAAGGAATGGTGATGAGAGCTGCACAATAGACTGCAAACCAATTGACCTGGTCTAGTAGGAAATCAACGGGGGATAACCGCTTGCAGCTAGTCGGACTTTGAAGCGCTAAAAAGCTTTTTTTTTTTTTTTTTTTTTTCCTTCTCTCTTTTCTACAATGAGAAGAGCTACGCTAAGTGTTGCACTAAAAACACAGCCAAAAGACGAAAGCTCCCGTCAATGACTAATGCCAGTGACTTCGGTAAATATAGCATGCAACAATAGGTATATCGAGGTTGATAATTAGTTAATTTATTTGCTCTCATCAGTAAGTCAGGGGAAAAAGTTGTACAAGGGTTAGCCGACATCGGCCAACGGTCCGTCATTTGCTTGTTTGAGTGACGTGCAGAAAGGAGCAAACGAAAATGACCAGAGGAAATGGTGCCCCAGAACCATACCACTGCAACGCTGGTAATACCAATCAATTATACCCGCCTAGAGCTGCACAGGATACTTTTCTCAGAAAAAGACCGAGCTTCGCATGCCCTTCCATATCGGTTACTTCCTCCGAATCCAAGCACAAAAAAGCCACAGCGGGAAGCGGCAGTTGACAGCTCGGCGGGGCCCACAATTTCCCGCAGTCAAGAAAGTCACATGAGAAATGGAGAGATGAACAATCAGAGTTGACCAGGGGGGTCTGAGGTCATCTATGGCTAGCCTTGCTAGTCTAGTCTGGAATATTTGGTCAAAGGGAAAAAAAAAATCGTACATAAATATCGCAAGTGGGATGAACGCCGTATTTGATCAAGTTTCTACACAATGTGGATGGTGGATGACCAAAGAATCCATGGCGCTTAAAAGTAATTGCGGCTGACAGCTCAACCTATGAAATGTCGTCGACATGGGGTACAGCGCAGGTGGAGACAAACGGCTGCCATTCTGCAGCACACATTGGTCGGCCAAGAGTCGATTTTCAAGCCAATCCAACGCACGCAAGCGCCGACATGGTCTTCTTACCCCAGAGTACCGCGCCACTCCGACTAGAAGCACCAAATCAGCTTCCGCCATGGCTCCCATCGGACTCGTGCCTATTCGGCCGAACGCTGGAGGTCAGGCAAGCCAGGCGAGCCAGAAGAGCCAGACGAGCCAGGTCGCAATGAGCAATAGGCAATGAAAACCCCGCAGTTCAACGTCTAGAAGCCCTGGGCTGACCCACGGCGGAGCGGCGCTGATCACGCGGCCGTGCGAGACAAGCGTCTGCATTGGTGGTCGCCGTCACGGCCTCGGGAATTACTCAATGGCGGTCGCCCAAGCTGGCCAGTGACGCCCAAGTCTGATCCGATAGATCTCTCAGCTATAGCCCCAAGAGGTTCTTGGCCCGTCCCAATCAGGGTCTACTATGTACCCTTCTTTCTGATGGAGAATCTCCGGGATGATTGAGGTGTCTTGAGGATCGAGGCGCTTCATCGGCCACTTACACTGGACGCCGGCCTCTATTTCCTTTATTGGCTTTTTGCGCGCCCGCTTTTGTACAAAAGAAAACCTGCTGCCATCCTTGGGAAATCCCACCCTTTATTGCGCTTCCTTGGTTTTCCGATTTTTGTTTCCTGTTGCGCCCCTCCTTGACCGTCTCACTCTGTGCTACTATACTTCCATCTAGACGTTGGTTTGTACTGCCTCGGGAAAGGCAGGCAGGATTGGTCGCATTGTACGGTACACGACGGGCCCTGCCACCCAACACAGGTCCTTTCACGACTCGGTTCGATCCCAATGCTGCGCCAGTAAGAGACCGTTCAAGGTCGAAAGCCGGATCGAACCCCGGCAGGTTCAAAGCCACAGTAAAAGAAAAACAAGAACCAAAACTTGGGACAAAAAAAAAAAAAAAAAAACAAAAAGGCAAATTCCATCATGGGGTTGGAATGGAATCCGGGAATGCAGCTGGCCTGCGCCATGTGGGCATTGACGGCCATGTCCCTGGCTCTGGTAGCCTTGCGGCTGTACACGCGGATCCGCATCATCAAGTTCGTCGGCGCCGAGGACCACATGTACGCGTGGACGGGCCTGTTCCTGCTCCTCTTCACCTGTTTCATCCAGGTCGGCGTCCACCACGGCCTGGGCCGCAGCTTCTGGAGCCTGGGGCTCGACGACTCGAGCGACGCCATCTTTTGGACCTACGTCGCAAACACCTTTGCCATCACGGGCAACGCCATGGCCAAGCTCTCCATGGGGCTGTTCCTGCTGCGCGTCGTGCAGATAACCTGGCAGCGCGTCGCCCTCTGGGCCCTCATCGCCATCACCGCCGGCACCTCGATCGCCCTCACCGTCATGTTGTGGAACCAGACTACGCCTGTCAAGGCGAGCTGGGACCCGCTGCGGACGCCGGGCACTTGGAACATACAGATCCAGCCCATGAGCGTCGGCCTTGGAGGTTTGTTGCCCTGCCCCCTGCCTGCTGAGGTGTTGGAGCCAGGCTTTTTAGTGGCTGACGTGGATTTTATTACAGCTTGGTCGAGCGTCTGTGATTTTTTCTTTGCCATATTCCCTTGGCTCTTCATCTGGTCCTTGCGCATGCCGCAGAGGGAGAAGCTAATGCTTGCTGGAGGCATGAGTTTGGGTGTCGTGTAAGTTTTTTTTTTTTTTTTTTTTTTTCTTTCTCTGTCCTGTTGTTTCAAGTCTGATATAAACTGTCGACGAGGGTTGAACTAACCAAGAACCTTTACCAACAGCGCCGGGGTTTGCGGCATCGTCAGGACGGTGGTCCTCTCCAGACTCGACGTATTCGACTACACCTTGAATTTTGTCCCATATTTCGGCTGGGCCGGCGCCGAGATCGCAGTCGCCATGTTCTGCATCGGCATCCCAACCTTACGACCGCTGTACATGAAGAAGCGACACGGCGTGACGCACGAAACCGTCAGCAACGGGAACGGAAGCGGCCAGCCCGCAACCGGACAGAGCGACGACAGGCTGCCGCGCTTCACCATGATGCAAGCCAAGCAAGAAAAGGGCGGCTTGGGCAACACCGCCCACCCTTCCACAATACCAACAACCTCAACAACATGCTCCTCTGAGCACGACCTAGAGGCCAACAACTCCGCCCTCGACGACAGCAGGGTCCTGGCCGCAGCCGCGGCCGCCATGTCGAAGCCGATAGACCTGGAGAGCCGCGCCGCCTCGCCGGCGGGGAGGGACCACCACCATCACAGCGCGCCCCTCAGCCCGACGACGCTGCAGGCCATGAGGCTCGCGGCGTTTACACGCTTCCCCGACGCCGTCGGCCACATGCAGGCGCCGCCCGCGAGGCCCATGGCGGCGCACGTGCGGAGCGCATCCAACAACGCAGCGTACGGCCACACCAGGCGGCACGACGACGACGTTATCATCGGTGCGCCCGTCGCCAGGCCGGCGACCTCGCACACCCGCAGCTACAACGGCAGCGTCGCGAGCAGCCACACCAGCCACGACAGGCTGCGGCGCGACGACAGCGTCGATCTGATCCTGGGCCTTTATGACCACAACCAGAGGACCCATGGCGCGAGGCCGCCGAACGGGACTCCCGGCGACGGCAGGGGCATCTGGATCACCAACGAGGTGCATATCGGGAGGGAGGATAATATCAACTGGCCGCTGAGGAGTTGACGTGGCCTGCCCCATCCCATATGGACAATTATAA
>NC_043741.1:5054088-5129911 GCF_004337985.1 Pyricularia pennisetigena
AAAGGCTTATTCATCGTGCTGTGCCGTCGCCGGCCCCACGATTTTCTGACATTTTCGCCTGTCTAGACGCTTAGATGGAGGAGACTAGATATGACAGATGAGTGCGACGCAAGTCGCTGCTGTTCCAATGATTTTTTTGTTCTTGCTGGCGCCAAGACCAGCCATTACATACGCAGGGGCCGATCGGGAGACTGGGCCGCGCAGGCAAGGCACGACTACTGTTGTGCTCGAGTGCCTACCCTACCTATTTACTTCATCTTCGGAGTCTGGCAGAGCTTACCGCTCGAGACTTTGAAAGTTCCTAATTTAGTTTCTATTATGTATATAATATATGCGATACCATTTTCTCTCTTGCCAAGGGGCTTTGTGGCGTTCAAGGCTGTGCATGCACGCGTCTAGAGTAAAAGCCTCCTGCCGCTGCCGAAACGGGCTGCCAGGCTGCTCCCTCGGGCGGCTGGCGCTGCACATCCTCTGCAGGCCTCTCGAGCGGCACGTCCACGCTGCGCCGATATGGCCATTTACTCCCGCACGTCTTGGTTGATCTGCAATTCAGAGTCTGCATTTTATTTTATTTTTCTATTTTGTTTAGAGTTGCGCCGAGTATCTAAATCAAAGCTTGGTAAACGCCGTAATGCAGCGGGGAAAAAAAGAAACAGCGGCGCTTGGCAATCCGGAACCTGGCCCTAAGTTCGGCTTTATCCGCAACGAATAAAATGTAAGCCGCGATGTGTTTATGCCCGGAACTCGTTTGGTTTTATCTTGTACCTGTTGCAAATCAAAGCAAATAACAGAGATGTGAGTTTCATGTCGTGGTAAATACCTACTCGACTAGGAATGTTTTTATTCCGACTGAATTGTTTCAAGAACTTGGTGGGGCACCCATGTGGCCTGCCTGGTTCTCGTTATCCACTGCTGGCACAGCGGTTTAGGAACCAAGAGTCCAGGGTTGCTGCCGGATTGCTGTCGGGTATCAGCAAATCCGATGGGGAATTCAACAGAGGATAGATCTCAATGTGTTTATATTAATCACACCATTCCTTGTATGGGACCTCGCAGCAGACAAGGCGAGGTGCCACTGACGGTCGAGCTGATACAACCTCCACCAAACCAACGCGGCGCACACCCAATTCTCAGCCCGCAGCCATGACCAAGATCCCCCTCGCGCGCTACATCTTCCAGCGCCTCCGCCGGTACGGCGTCGACCACATCCACGGCGTGCCGGGCGACAACCTGCTGCAGGCCCTGGACCACATCGCGCCGGCCGGATCGCGCTGGGTCGGCTGCTGCAACGAGCTCAATGCCGCCTACGCGGCCGACGGCTACGCCCGCGTGCGCGGCATGGGCGCCGTCTTCACCACCATGGGCGTCGGGGAGCTGTCAGCCGCCAACGCCGTCGCCGGCAGCCAGGCGGAGCACGTGCCCGTCGTGCACCTCGTCGGCGTCCCCTCGCGCGCCGCAATGGTCGGCCAGAGCGGCTACCCCAAGGTCATGCATCACTCCCTGGAGCCGGGCGGCGGGCTCGAGCCGTTCTGCGAGATCGGCAGGCTGCTGACCCAGGGCCGTGACGAGTTTCGCTCCACTGCTTCGGTGTACGGGGACATGACGGCGGCCGACTTTGCCTCTACGTTTGATTCCATGCTGCGGAGGAGCTTCGCCCAGAGCAAGACCATGTATTTCCCGTTGCGGGCGGACCTGGTCGAGGAAGGAGTTGATAGCAGCGGGCTGGAGAAAAGTCTCGACGCCCCTAGACAAACATTGGACAACATCCCGAGAGCCCTACGTGAAGCCAAACAGCCCGTGATTTTGGTCGATCGAGGTCTTGGGATGGATGCCCTCAGCAAGGAAATCAACGAGCTAGTACGCATATCCCGCGTCCCCACGTTCTGTATGCCCTCGGGAGCCGGCATGATCGACAACGACCTACCCAACTACCACGGAGTGCACTCGGGCCCTTATGGCCGGATCGACTCGATGGACTACGTGAATTCTTCCGACTTGGTCCTCGCCTTTGGGCCCATGTTCTCTGACACCAACACATTCAGGTGGAAGACGGTCCCGACGGAATCGAAGCTCATGATCGTGGGGACGCATACCACCCGCCCAAAGCAATCCAGCCTCAACTCGGCAAGCCCAGTTATACACGAGCAGGTCAGCAAGGAGAGTCTGTGCCGGGCGATAGAGACGATCAAGCAAAACCCGATCCGCCCCAGAGCGGCCAAACTCATAAAGGACTGGCGACACCGGACGCCCAAGTCGCTCCGGGCCGACGAGCCCATCAACCAGACGGACCTCTACGACAAGCTGAGCGCGTATCTGCGGCCGCACGACACGATCCTCGTCGGCAACGCGACGCCGCTCCTGGGCGCGCGCGACTTCGTCCTGCCCAGGGGCGCGCGCGTCATCGCGTCGGGCCAGTGGTTCTCCATCGGCCACATGCTGCCGGCGGCGCTGGGCGCGGCGCAGGCCAAGCGGGGGCTCGAGGGCGAGCGGGGCCTCGGCCGCACGATCCTGCTCGACGGCGACGGCAGCTTCCAGGTGACGGCGCAGGAGCTGAGCACCATCATCGCGCAGCGGCTCGACGTGACCGTCTTCATCTTCAACAACGGCGGCTACGCCTACGAGCGCCTCATCCACGGGCCCGACGAGGAGTACAATGACGTTGCGCCCTGGAGCTACCTGCAGCTGCCGCGCGCGTTTGGTGCCGACCGCGCCTGGGAAGAGTTTGGCTACGAGACGCAGACGCACCGCGTGCGGACGTGGGCGGATCTGGACGCCCTGCTCGCCCATGACAAGTTCTGCACCGGCCCCGGGCTCAAGATGGTGGAGCTCATACTCGACCGCAACGATGTGCCCGAGCGTTTTCGGACTCTCTTTCGGAATTGAGAACTCAAGCGGCGCGTAAAACAACAAGGTTTGGAGGTGGTTGAAATAGATTGAATCAGTCTCGAGACGCATCGGGGCCGCTCTGCAATAAGAGCTCTACTCCAGCATGACAGAACAGAAATGTTGAAAATGGTCATCTAACACTAGTATAATTTCATACTCTCACGTTTGACATTTTGCCATGTTTTTGGAGGAATATACGTCTAGTGGATTGCAGATGCGTCTCCAGATGCATGATTTATTGCGAGAGATACCTAATATTCTGAGTCCATGTTCTTGTGTGCTCATGCCTTAATCCGAAACGCTTTGACTACAAAAAGCCAACCATCTGATACTATCTAGACAAGTCAGTAGAGTACAAATTCATGTATTCCAATTCCATACACCAGACTTTATGACCTACATCTCATGATGGGTTTTTGGTGCGTGCGTACTGTTGTGCCGCTCGACGCCATCGCTGATTGCCTCTTGTCGCAGTGCAGAGGCCGTAGATAGGTTCCTCCAACAGCTAAACGTGCTTCATTGATACAGAGAGTAGTCCGGCCAGTCGAGGCGAACGGGCCTCCTCAGAGAGGATAGTTTCATATCATCAGCATATGTCGAGATACCTATCATGCTTATGCATGATGGACAAGGACAGCCCATTCAGAGATTCGGCAAAAAATGTGCCTTGAACTTCTTGTTCGCCCGGTCAATGGAGCGAAGCTGAAACTGCTCGCCATGAATATCAAAGACGAATTTGCGCTTATCCTTGTCCGCTGGCAGATCCATAGTGTCCTGATTTGGCTTCTTCGAGCCGCCGGCGTTCTCGCCACCAACATCATCCCTACCAGCCGCAAGAGGCACCTCGACCCTGAATATCGTACCCTCCTTGGGCACCATCTTGAGGACGTTCTTGCGCGTGATGATCTCAAACACGAACCTGGAGTCCTTGACGACAATGCCCTTGATGCCCACCCGGCCGGGGCACGAGCTGCGCACGACCTCGACCTCGGCCCCGTGGAAGTCCGCACTGGTCAGCTTGGCCGCGGCGTTGACGCCGCCGCTGCGGAGGTCCCCAGAACCCAGCACCTCCCTGATGTAGTCGAGCCACAGCGCGTGCAGCGGCACAAACGTCTCGTACCTGCGCGCCCCGCCCTCGGCCGGCACCCGATACAGCCCCAGCCGCCGCCTCTCCCTGGCCGACAGCGGCTTCGGTCTGAGCTGCTTGGCGCGGTCCTTGGTCTTTTGCTGGCGCGCGGCGCGGCGGGCCTCGCGGGCGGTGGCGGCGGGAGGTGGTGAGTTTGCGCGCAGGCGGAGCGGGCGGTGCTGGATCTTTTCGGCGTAGATGCGGTCGACCGAGGGAGGGGAGTGGGCGCGTGACAGGAGGTTGCGCGTCACTGCTTCGGCGTTTGCTGACATTGTTGGGGGTGTCTCCTCTGCGTCTCTCCTTTGTGTGTTGGGAAATGTTCGGACGGCGTGGAGTGCAGCTGAAGTTGACGTTTATGGGGAAAAAAAAAAAAAAAAAATTTCGGGAGCTACGTTCATGGCGCGCGTAACCGGTGCCTCCAAGTGGAGTGGATAGTTGCTGTGCTGTGCACTAGCGTAATTCCTTCCCTGAAGAATGTGGGGGCGGGACTGGATGGTGGGCCGCTGAGTTTGTGCAGGCAGGCATGCTGCAGGGGCCAGGGTCGGCACATGTCATGGCCAGCCTCGGTAACCAGCAGCAGCTGACCTAGCGACGTCGATGGCCAAAATGATTTCGTTACCAAAACGAAAGCTCCGAGCCATGGCTTGCCGACTTGCTGCCAGACAAGAGACCGGACGAAGATTCGCCGACAATGAAGCGAGGCTACTGCCAAACTAATTGTGAATGTGGATGGTCTTTTGTTTATTTTTAATCTAAATTCTTCACATTCATACAATCCATTATCTGGCTTGGTATGCAAGCCGCAACATTCATTGAATCCAACCGCATTCTCTGTGATCAACAAAAGCTCCCCCCCACACCGAAGCAACCAGAAACACAAACAAACAAGCTTAGCTTCAACTTATGACCGATTCTCACCGCCATCGACCTTTGGATAAACATAGCAACAATTGCGCGGCCTGCGCTCGGCATTGCGACGCCACGCAATATACGGCCAATTGAAGGAAACCCAAACAGCTGGTTTCGTCAACCCAACATGGCCAACGGAAACGACGAGGGGCGGGATTCAGCTCCCGACCTTAGGATCCTCGGCGACTCGATCACGCTCCAGCCCAGCGGATATGTCGAACCGCCAGCCGGAGCGCGCGATGCGGAGAAGGAGGAGGCTCTTATGAAGCACATGGCACGCTTCCGATCCGAACCGCTACAGTGAGTGTCTCTCGTCAATTTGGTGCCGTCACCCTCCGGCGCATCAAAATTCGTCACAGCACTCGTTCTTTCACAGCTAACCCACGTTGTGCCGCACCCCAAACCCAGGTTCCTCCGCGAAGTATCCCTCTACGTTTCCGGCACCGGCTGGCGCGCCTACGACAACTTTATCGGCCAACCGATTTTCTACCCGGGCTTCTCGGAACAGATGGCCGCGCAGGTCCTTTCGGCCCCGCTGCTCCGCTCGCGCATCTCCCAGCTCGCCGAGAAGCGGCTCGCCAACGAGGAGAAGGAGGGATGGTTCCGCAAGGGCGACCCGGATTACGAGGTCCGCCGAGCGCACAGGCGGGCCGAGCTCGAGACGTGGCTGCAGGAAGTAGCCGAGAAGTGGACCGACAACATGATCTGCAAGTTCGAGAGCAAGATGTTCATCCGCAGCGCTTATTACATGGTCACCCAGCTGCTCACGCGCGCCTACCACCAGGGTATTCACGTCTCCAGTGAAGAGGTTTTGAGGCTGAGGAGGGTCGCGCAGGAGGCGGAGAAGAAAAAGCGGAGCATAATATTCCTACCATGTCACCGCTCCCACGTCGACTATGTCTCCCTGCAGCTCATCTGCTACAGGCTCGGCCTTGCCCTCCCTGTCGTGGTTGCCGGCGACAACCTCAACTTCCCGTTGGTGGGGAGCTTTCTGCAGCATGCGGGCGCCATGTGGATCCGTCGGTCATTTGGTGACGATCAGCTGTATACCACGTTGGTGCAAACCTACATCGACACGCTGCTGCAAAACGGTCACAACTTTGAGTGTTTCATCGAGGGTGGCCGATCTCGCACCGGGAAATTGCTCTCGCCGAAATTTGGCATTCTCAACTTCATTGTAGACAGTGTGCTATCGGGGAGGACGGAGGACGCAATCATCTGCCCTGTCAGCACACAATATGACAAGGTCATCGAGACCGAGGGTTATGTCACAGAGCTTCTCGGGCAGCCTAAACAAAAAGAAAACCTCGCTGATTTCTTGACCGGAGGCTCTTCGGTATTGTCGCTTCGACTCGGCAGAGTCGACGTGCGGTTCCATGAGCCCTGGAGTCTGCGTGGTTTCATCGACGAGCAGCTATCAAGGCTCATTGGCGTCCCCAAAACAATTGGCACAGACATGACCAAAGAGATTACGCCCACGGTCAGGCAAAAACTGCTGCGCACACTCGGCTACAAGGTTTTGTCAGATATCAATGACGTCTCGGTTGTCATGCCCACTGCTCTTATTGGTACCGTGCTCCTGACTCTTCGAGGCCGTGGTTGCAGCAAAGGAGAGCTCGTAAGGCGCGTCCAGTGGTTGACGGCACGCGTGAGGTCCAAGGGTGGTCGGGTTGCACACTTTGGCAACGCCTCGCTTGATGAAGTTATTGAGCGTGGACTTGACGTACTAGGCAAAGACCTAGTCGGCACGATAGAGGGCCTCACGGAGCCTGTATACTACGCTGTCGACCGCTTCCAGTTGTCTTTTTACCGCAACATGACCATCCACCTGTTCATCGCCGAGGCCCTGATCAGCGCGGCCATGTACGTCCGCGTAAAGCGTGGCGGCGGGCCAGAGATCCAGGACATCTCGTATACTGAACTGCACGACCATGTGCTGTTCTTGTCGTCCTTGTTCCGTGGCGAGTTCATCTTCTCGGGCGAGGGCTTGACGGTGAGCCTGGACAAGACGTTGAAGAGCCTCGAAGCCGAAGGCGTCATTGTGTTGCGACGGGCGGCAGACGGAGTGGTGGACAAGGTGGGTCTCTCGGACCAGGAGAGGCAAGCCGGTCGTGAGAATTACGACTTTTACTGCTTTTTGATATGGCCGTTCATCGAGTCGAGCTGGCTGGCGGCCGTGTCACTGATGGGATTGACGCCCCCACCCGGAGCAAGCTCGGATATCTGGATCGAGTTTGCAAAGGCGCTAAACAGCGCGCAGCTGGTAAGTCGCTGTTCTGTCTTTCTTGTTCTTTTCTCTTTTTTTTTCGTACATGCTCGTCACCCACGCCGCACCAGTAGCTAACAACACTTCAACAAACAGCTCGGCAAAGATCTATACCACCAAGGCGACCTGAGCTACTTTGAGGCAGTCAACAAGGAAACTCTGAAGAACTCGTACCAGCGCTTCGAGGAAGAAGGGATAATTCAGATCGTCAAGTCCAAGGACCCCAAGATTCCACCGCGGCTCCGGCTCAGTCCGGATTGGACCCCGCAGCGCGATCCCACGACGGGCGCGCTCACGCCGTCGGGGCGCCTGTGGGACTTTACAGAAAAGATCGCGTCCAGCAGGCGCGAGGGCAAGAACCGCCGTGACGGCGCCACGGTTAGCACCAGGGTCCTCAGGCTGACGGACCTTCTGGGCCAGAGGCTCCACAACGACGCCATCAGCAGCGAAGGCAAGAAGGGTTCCGCGCCGGCTCGGCTGACGAACGAGGAGAAGGCGGCCCTCAAAAAGACCGTCAAGGTGGAGAGGAAGCGTAGGACGCTGGAGAACAGGGCGCGGTTATAGGGTTCTTGAGAGGCGTTGCTTGGATATTGTACAGCGTGGATGGGTCGTGCATTATTTTTGCCGGTCTTTTTATCTTTTTTTTTTTTCTTTTTTTTTCTCTGTAGAATTATGGTCATGAACTGAGAACGGGCAGCCATATATAGGCTGTTTGGACAGCGCGTCTGCTGCTGATGCATTTATTAAAAAAAAAAAAGAAATGGTTCCGTAATACCTCTTTTTTTCTATTTTCCGCTGATGCCCTTTAAACGCCCAGAAACAAATCTATCTTGTATGCAAGCAAGTCTATTTTTGTACAGGATGCAGAATTATATTGTCAATCAGCCGCACGGCCGGCCCGCCGCTGTGGCCAAGGTCTTCACCCGGCTGCGGGGCCTCGACGGGCAGCATCTTGACGGCGCCGCTCAGCACGGCTCCCCTGGCGGGGTCGACGGCGTCTACCTCGACCAAGGTATCGGGGTCGGCCAGGGATATGTAGTCGACCTCGAAGACGACCCTCTCCTCGGGCGACAGAGCCATCTGCGCGGCGAGCGTGTCCCTCGTCACCGCCCCGGCCGGCCCCAGTATCTCGGCCCTGGTCAGGGCGCCAGCCTGGTACGCGGCCTCGGCGGCGCGCAGGGCGCGGTTCAGGACGGTGGCGGCGCGGCGCCTCCTCGTGCCCAGGTAGACGTTCCTCGAGCTGAGGGCCAGGCCGTCGGCCTCCCTGACGGTGGGGCCGACGACGACGTCGGTGTCGAGGCAAAAGTCGCGCACCATGGCGCGGATGACGACGGTCTGCTGGACGTCCTTCTGGCCAAAGTAGACGCGGGTCGGCTGGACGATGTTGAAGAGCTTCATGCAGACGGTGGCGACGCCGCGGAAGAAGGTCGGGCGGGTGCGGCCCTCGAGCAGCTCGCCGACGGGCGTCAGCGTGACGAAGCTGCCCTTGGAGTCAGGCGCCTGCCCGGGGAAGCCCGAGGGGTACATGGTCTGGGTGGTCGGGGCGAAGACGGCGGTGACGCGGCCCAGGTTGCCGCCGTCGTCGGCGAGGTCGCGGTCCAGGCGGCGCAGCAGGGCGCAGTCGGCGTCCCAGGTGGCGGGGTAGCTGTCGAGGTCCTCGGCCAGGCCGAACTGCGCCGGGTTGACATAGATGGACACGACGACGTGGTGGTTCTCGCGCGCCGCCTGCCGGATCAGCGACTCGTGGCCCGAGTGCAGCGCCCCCATGGTCGGGACCAGGCCGACGGATCGCTGGTCCAGCATGTGGGGCTTTCGCCAGCGCCGGACCGACGGGACCGTGCGGAGGACGCGGATCGGCGTCGACGGGATCTTTTCGAACGTCGGCTGGTCGGGGGAGGAGCTCTTGCAGGCCATGGTGCGGGTCTGGGCCCTGTTGGGCTGTGCCGCGCGGTGTGTTGTTGCTGCTGCCGGGGCGGTGAGGATCGAGGTGCGTCTTGACGCGAGGCGGAGGGTCTGACGGCTGAGGCGAGGTGCGATGATGAAGCGGCCGGACATTGCGGCGGCGTTTTCGGGATCCGCGGGGTTCGTGATTCTCTCTAGTATATTTGTTGAAGGGGAGAAAGCGAAACAGGCTTGTTCTGGCCTTTTGGGCCCATTTCGTGGGCGCAAAAAAAAGAAAAAAAAAAAAAAAAAAAAAAAAAAAAAAAAAAACCAGGCCGTGATGGTTTCTCACTGCGTATTTTTCAAGACGAGGCGGGACTGGAGTGGTTTACGCGAAGCCGAGGTCGGGTTGGAATTACCTCAGCAGCAAGCAGGCTTTTCGTTCCTGTACCCTAACCCTGAGATTCCATCGACCAATCTTGCGTTTTGCCAGTATATTAATTAAAGTACACACCAACCCCACTTTCCACCTCAGTTGCCTGAATTGGACCATCTGCGAACCTTGGCCTCGGGTTGTCGGCTTTGATGGAGGGATGGTTCGGACTATTGGCGGCCAGATGTGTTTAGGAAACCCATCTAATAAGGGTTAATTTCTGGCTCTGGATAGGATGTGAACCTTGCCCTTTGCCCTGACTACGTGATGGCTATCGGTGTAAATCTCACATTTCTCGCCCTTCAGTTCATGTTGAATTTATTATATGTATATATATATATATATGGTTGAGGTACAATTTCACTGCCTGGGAATGATATTGAAAGTCTTTTTCTCTACTTGCTTTGAACAAAAAGAAATGATCGACTATGTGACTAAACTTTTCCAGTTTTGACTCAAGAACCAGATTGGAATTCCAAATGTCGTCCTCACTATTCAGAAGCGTAAGACTTACAAATACATCGGCCACCAAAAGGATGATGTTGTTTGTAGGTAATTAACATCACCGCCCCCAACGGCAGTAATACACCGGATAATCTGCATATTCTGGACGGTCGTAGGCCAGTACTTGACCGACACCTCAGCGCCATTGCTTATTATAACTTTATAAGGGATGGAAAGAATTTATGCCTTTTCGTCAGCGTTACAAGCGCAAACCTGCTCAATGGAAACCAAACCCTCCCTCGGATACTCCCCGGGTGAGGCTCCCTTACGAATGAGGCAGGTACATGCACAAGCGGCGGCCCCCTTCGCTTAGCTCTTGATCTCGGCGACATATGCAGGGCTGCATCCCGTCCTTCACACTGCACTAATGCACAATGAAAATCAGTTGATTGCTAATTACTACTCCCCTCAAGAGCTCCAAAGTCTTGGCCGACTATTTCCCCGCTCGAGATGATTGCTTGTAACAGTGAGATTGGGTATATATAGTCCAGCGATATAGTCACAAATTCAAATTTGGGACAGAAATGTTCAGCACCGCCTCAGTCCTCTTTCTCCGAGTCTTTCCCAGATACATGCTCTGTCATTCAACAGCTTAGACACTTTGCCAACCAACACCGAAAAAAAAAGGTTCTGTGTGAAGACCCGCACCGCAATGGCTGCGCGCTTGTTCTTATTTGGCCTGTCGGCCGCAGCGGTCTTGGGCCAGTCCCCCAGGTATGACTGGGGACCGAGTCTTGACATTGGCATTGTAAGAGACCGTTATCACTTTCCCTGAATATCCCTACTGACCTTCATCTTGCGTCTTAGATTCTTTTCCCTGGCTTCCAGCCTCTGGATGTCATTGCCCCGGCCGATATCATGATGGCTGTAAGCTCTCCCGGAGCGTTCAAGAATCAAAACAACCACAGACTATAAAATTCTCCAGTCGCAGCTGACACCTTTCATCCTACCCCCTCCCAGCTCTCCGGCACCGTCAACATGACCATCTCCTTCATCTGGAAGGAACCCGGCCCCGTCTGGGCCCGCTCACCGCCGCGCCTCAACCCACCGCCTCCAAACCCAAACATCCCACCGACGATCTTCCCGATCCAGGCGCCAAGCTTCATGGCGACGCACTCCTTCGCCGACGCGCCGCCGCTCGACATCCTGCTCGTGCCCGGCGGCTCCGGATCCCGGGTGCTGCACGACTACAATGACACCTCGATCGAGGATTTCGTCCGCGCGCGCTACCCGACCCTCAAGTACCTGCTCAGCGTCTGCACGGGGTCGGGGTTCTTGGCCAAGTCCGGGGTGCTGGACGGGCGTCGCGCCACCACCAACAAGGCGGCGTGGTCGTGGCCGACGCAGTTTGGCACCAATGTGACGTGGGTGCCCACTGCGAGGTGGGTCGAGGACGGGAATATTTGGTCCAGCTCTGGTGTTTCCGCAGGTTGGTCACTGTGCCTTGTCCAGTCATTCTTTTCTGTCTCTTTTGTTTCTGAAACATGAATGAGATCGTCTGCTGACGCGGTCTCCATAGGCATTGATATGACATATGCCTTCTTCTCCAGACTGCTCGACCAGAACATGGTGGATAGGACCATGAACAACATCGAGTATGCGCCGCATCTGGACGAGCACTGGGATCCGTATTCTGTTGTGCATAATGTAAGTTTTGAACCCGGTGTTGGCCTATCAGAAATTCCTCAAGAAACGTTCTAACCCAAGCCTTCGCGGCATGTTCAGGTTCCTGGCGCCGACCAATCTCAGTCTTTGGGTGAGTGCGTTGGCCCAGCTGGCTATGAATTCACCTGCGACAAGGATTAAGCACTATGCAAAAAAAAAGGAAAGTCAGCTTGGATCCTCAAGCATTTTGAGGTCAAATTCAAAGACCATCGCGGTTTACAGATTTTGACGGGGCGGGTTACTTTCTCTATACACAGCGTTAAGCAGGCAGGCCTCCATAAGAATTCATTCGTCTAGACTGTATCTCGTCTTGACCAATGACTTCAAAACTACTAGATCGCATGCGAGCGTAGCTGCTAATTGGTAGTAATTACATATGACTGTCTACTATGATGCTTCTGATATGTCTATAGTCTATGCAGGTAGAGCAACTAAGAAACTTTATTGGGGCTGGCTTGCTAGTCGCTTGTTCCAAAAAGAGTGGATACGCCGTATCCCTACTACTGTAGTACATGAATTTTTATTAGCTGTTTATCTGAGCTCTCGACTGATTGGACGACCACATTCTCTTTGACGAAGCAATAAATCAAAAAGAAAAGAAAGAAAACAAGAAAAACCCTTACCTCCTGTCGACTCAAACAAGTATTTTGCAACGGGATGGCAGCGAATTTCAAAAGTGGTCCCTTCTCTTTGGTACGCAGCAGGAACTTGTGGTGCCATGCTAATATGCACTCTCACATATATTATATATTTGCCGCGGTCGCCCCAAGCTAGCTCTCGATGCCGACGGCGTTTGTTTGTCAGAAATCACGTATACCTCGAGGTACCCAAGTTTCCTAATCGATCTGCTCGCGCTGACCGATTTGAATGTTTACTACTCTACATCTTCATATCGGCGAATGTTCTAGCATTTGACAATGAATGGGGTTTACGACAAACCCGCTTTTGCTCATTGAACTGAATTTATATGTGCACTGTGATAATTGTAATTCTTTTTGTCACTGGTATCAGAATAGCTTGTCAGTTGTCGTACGCAGCCAAGTGACTGCACCACCTAAACACCTACGAACCAAGGACGAGGTTAATTGTTCTTTTCTGGCTGGTCTCCGTCTAGATTTTGTTTACTAATTCGCGGCTCGACGGTTATTCGGTCATTAGACCTTCCTGGTCTATGTCCAAGTACAAAAAAGAGAATCGAGTACGTGGATTATTTGCTCCATACCACATTGTACCGAGGTGCCTTCCTGGCGGGCATACCGAAGGCAATTTCGTCCCCGTTTCTGAGCAACTAGCCCGAGCTGCCTTTTCTTTTTCTTTTTTTTTTTCTCCTTCTAATATCATGCCCAAAGTAGCATAATGCTGGATAGCAGGTGCTGTTTAATTCCTGTAAGTACATCGAAGGGTTGTTATGTTAAGTGGACGGCGTAAAACGTTAAAGCCGACCGCAATTTCAATAAATTCCCAAGTTTGCAAACCTGTTTAATTTGATTTAATCGTATTAAGCAATTTGCACCCAACCGCCCGACCTGCGAAACTTGAAAACGCCAAGATGTTAAGATTTTTAATGCCATAGAGAACCATTTTAATGATTTAAAGACGTATACGTTTCCTCATTAGCCAGGCCGGGCTGGATACTGCCGGGCGATTTTAATTAAAATCTAAAGCCAGGCGTAAGGAAACAGGAGAGCAACGCAGTGTTGATTGTGCACACGCGCATAAGCGAACCAATAATAAACAAACCCTAACGCCTTGACACATGAGGTGCAGCTAGTCGCGGTCAAAGGTCGCCCAGGCATGAAAATCCGTAACAAGGTACCGCTGGCTTTGCAATCCAAGTTGGCAGTAAAGCGGATCGGACAAGTAACCGGGATCGGTGAAGTCCACGTCGTGTTGCCTTTATTTTTTATTTTTATTTTTATTCGTGGTTTTGTCTATAACATAGCAGCGCGGATGTACTTTAATTTACTTAAGTTTCACGATCGCTAATTAATTTGATGCAGTTAATAGTATTATTACTTGGAACGCGTCGACGCATTCATCTTACATTAACTACGCAGCGTAGGTGACTAATAATAACAAGTTGGTACTATAATCAACTCAAATATTCAGTAAGCCAATCGGCTTTGCACGATATCAATATCTCGATATTAATTGCACTGCACAAAGGATCCACGTGGTTATAATTGATCAATTTTTCAATGCAAAGCTACCGACACCCTGTTTAGTTAATTAGTATAAATACTACCAGAAGGTCACTTCCCCAACTACATGTAATATTTTCCTTTTATTAAATACACAGTATTGTTTATTCCTTGTTTGCATTTTAATACCACCGCTTCTCTTTCAAAGAAAACTTTTATAAATCCGAATAATGCGTTTCCTCAACTTTGTTCTTGGCCTTTACGCTTGCGGCGCCGCCATCGTGTTACGACCAGACAAATTGGGCCAGTACCAGTGAGGCCAGGCGGGGTCACACCCCTCCTAACAACACTCGACCTGAAAAAACACCGACCGACAGGAAACAAAATTACGTAAAGGAGGAAATTACGTAACACCACGTAATCGCCAAAAAAAATAATTTCAATGATTTGTAAAACTTCGATTGGGAATTACAAATTAGATAGATTAAAGGAGATTACATTCGGAATATAGTTTATATAAAACGCGTTTATTACTATATAAATAAATTCGATTTTAGGATTATTTAATAGCAATTAAATTTTAATTAACTTTAATATTTATTTAAAAACGATTACAATTTTACCCCCAATTATTAAAAACCCCAATTACCCAATCCAAACGTTTAATTGTTTTAACCCATTATATTTTTTTTAAAAACAGGTTACCCGATATTTTAATTGTAATATTTTAATTGCTTTTATTTAGTATTTTGCCTTAAAATATACCGAATAATATCGCCGAAATAATATTTTCCAACAAAACCACCTTTTAAACCCTTTTTATTATTAACGTTCAGGCCAACGTTAACGTTTTGCGTTAAATAGTCGCGACGTTTTAAATAAAAAATCGATAATTCCAGGAACGAATAACCGAATAAATTAATCGAATTAATAGGAATTATATTAAGTACCTTTTATTATTATTTTATAATAATACCCCAGGTATTTTGCAGTAGTCTCAGTGCTCAGACTAGACCCCCCTGCTTCGCAGTGGGGACCGAACGCTCCATGTACCTTTTAGCTAGTCTCAGTGCTCAGACTAGACCCCCCTGCTTCGCAGTGGGGACCGATCGCTCCATGTACCTTTCAGCCACATGGCTTTTCGACCAATTACATTGGCCGAAAAGATCGCGCTCGTTCTAGTCTGAGGACATTTTGTCGCATTTCGCCGTTTATGGCGGTACCACCAACGATAATTTGTCGCATTTCGCCGTTTATAACGGTATTTTTAATAATATATTTAATATTACGATATCGTTTATGATTATTTTATTAATATAAGGATAATTTGTGGTATTTTGCCGTTTGTAGCGGGTAAATGCAATATATTCGCATTATAATGGCAAAAGAAAATAGTGTACCCATAATATGCAATTAAATATTCGTATAAACAAATAAATAAAAATTAAAAAAATATATAGTAATTTGCGTTAAGTTTATTGGAGTTTGCTGAGTATTTGAATGCCGGCCGCGTTTTTATAGCTACTGTATTTGGAAAAATATTAAAATATGAAATAAAATCTGTAATTCTTTATTATATTTAATTCTTGTTTTAAATTATGGTATGCAATAATTATTTTAATTTAGTTTACAGTTTTTATACCTTAGTAGACCTAATATTCCAAAATGCATGCAATTATCGATTAAAACAAACGTTTTATTAATATTTTTATATAAATTAACAGTTTGTTAAGAAATTAAATAATTTACGCAAATATTGGTAAAATAAGAATATTTTCACTTGATATATTTTTTAATCAAATTGCTAGTAGATGCTATATAAGTTTTTTTTTTATAAATTTTATTTAATTAAATAAAGCAAAAAATATAAAAAAAACACAAATTTAGCATTCTTTTATATAAAAATATAAAAAGGGCCGGTATTGCAAATCGGGTTTAACGTTAACGTTTATTTATATATATAATCCATTTTTTCAAAATTTGGTTTTATTAATGTTAGAATTGGTAAAAATGTAAAAGCATTTCGATGGTAAAATATATATAAAATTGGATATACTTTACCTATCCGCATATTTAAGGGCTTATATAATTAGGTATACGTACAAAAATGTAATATTATATTAAGTGTTTATATACTACCCCCCACGTGCAAAACCACAAAATTCTGCTGCAAAACAAAAATAATATAAAATTAATTAAATAAAACAAAAAAATTTATAAAATACACATTTGCTATTTGTTTTTATTAAACAGTTTTCAAAGCCGATATCGTAAGTACGATTGGACGTGGACGTTTGTCTATATACGTAATCGAATTCCTGAAATTTTGGTTTTATTATCGTTAAAACTGGTAAAAATATAAACGAGTTTCGATTGTCAATTATATATAAAAAAGTATATACTTTGCCTATCCGCTTATTTAACTGCTTATATAATCCAATATAAGCACCAAAATTTCTTTTAACGATAAATACATATATACGACCCTCCACGTGCAAAATGTATAAAATTTGGTCAAAAATTAAAAATAATATTAAAAAAAATCGAAAATCGAAAAAAAATCGAAAAAACAGTACCGCCATGAACGGATTAAAGGCAGGTGGTATCCAATTCCGCCATTATAATAAATAAAAAAATCAATCGAATCGGCGCTAATAGCGGTATTAAACGCTATTTTTAACGATATTTTATTTTTTCAATATTGTGTATGGTTGTGGAATAATAAAGGAGTTTCGGTTAAAAAAAAGCCAAAAATACCGCCATAAACGGCGAAAATCGACAAATTGTCCTCAGACCTGAACCAAAGCGTTCTTTGGATGGACCCACAGGTACATTCCAAAGCCGTAATTGAGCCACGAAGTGGAGCGAAGCGAACGAAGTGGATTAATTGTGGAGCTTTGGGCTTCAGGGATGAGCCCTGAGACTAATTTTGCAGGGATTTTTTACGGGAACCCGGGTTTATTTTCACTTTAACGAGGATAATTTCGATAATAACGCAGAAAAGGTTATTTACGCAATTTCGTTATTAAAAAGCGATGCGTTTACCTGGTTCGAACCAATCCTACGAAATTATTTGGATTACGATAAAAAAAACCGTAAAGTTAAAATTAACCGCATTTTCGACGATTACGAAAATTTCGAAAAATGTTTTGAAAAAAATATTCGGTAGTTTAAACGAGGAACGCACGGTTAAACGTAAGCTAATACGTTTTACCCAAATTAAATCGGTATCCAAATACGCCAACGAATTTCGATAAATTACCGTTAAATTATTATAGGGCCCCGAAACCCTAATAGTACGTTTTTATGCGGGATTTAAAAAAAAAATTAAAAACGAATTTATTAAAAAAACAAACGACCCGATATTTTAACCGAATACGTAAAATTAGCAATTAAAATCGATAACCGATTTTACGAACGAAAACTGGAACGACGCGAAAAACGCAGCGTATAAGGACCAGTTTTGCGACAAATTAATACGGGATGCAAATACTAATACCTTAAACCGTTTCGTTAATATAACATTTTTTACGGAATATATAACGGATTTATGGATTTTAACGCGACCCAATATAAAAAACCTCGCAAAAATTTTAAAAGTGGTAAATGTTTTAAATGCGAAAAATTAGGATATATAGCCAAATTTTGTCCTTAAAATATTCCGGATTTATACCCCGATTCCAAAGAATTACGAGGATTAAACGCCATTACCCACTAATAAATACCACCGGATTAATACAGTTTAAAAAGCTGGACCGTATATTACGACGATAATTGTATAATTTATAATAGCGTAAAATCGGACGTAGGATGGTATTTATAAAAATTTATAAATATTCGGACCTTAGCAGTAGGAGACCGCGTATTTATTAAAACCAAATTATCGGTACAATTACGCAGGTAAAACGCCAAATTACCCGAATTTACGGAATTAAATATTTTAAAAAAAGAAAAATGAAAATTATTGGAATAAACCCACCGCATCCGGATAATTTAACAAACCCCAACGGACGAATTTAATAACGAATTAAAAAACGAATTTAGCGAAAAAAAAATTATATTTTTAGATTTATATAATGCAATAAGGGAAAATAACCGCTATATATATAAAAAGAATTTATCGATTTATACCGAAACGACCAATTAATGTAATTTCCCGGAATATTATTTAGAATATAAATATAAAATTTTATAGGATTAATCGATCCAATTTTGAGAAATTACCCAATTTTGGATACCAAATATCCCAAATATATAAAAAATTTTTGGGTAAAATATTTTAAAAATAATTGCGGATTACATTTTAGCAAAAAAATAGTTTACGATTTTTTTCCACGACGACGCAAAATAACAGGTATCCACGAAATATATATTACCACGGAATTATTTAATTGGGAAATTAAAATAAAATTTAACACCGAACCAGCGGTAATTTTTACCTTTTGTAACGATTATTTTATGGTATATTACAATTAAAAACAATTTTTATGGTACGAATGCACCCGAAATATTTGCAAAATATATATATTAGCCAAAATATAGGTATAATACGAAACGAAATTACGATAACCAGGACCCGCACCCATAATTAGAATCGTGTGGAACCCCAACGTTAAAAATAACGAAATACCTATAAACGCACGAAAAACGCCTGCACTAATAAGGTACCGATTTAATAAAATTAACGTTAAAAACAGCTATACGCCCCGAAATAAAAAAAATAAAAACCTACGACGCGAATCCAGTAAATTAAAAAATTAGGATAACCAAACGGTATAGGGCACCAAACAGTAATAATAAAAACGGAATAAAAAACTTTAAACGCCACGCAAACCACGAAAGTAGTACACGAATATATATTCCTAAATATACGATTTAATGGAAAATTTATACGAGCATTTTTTAATAACGGAGTATAAAGTAATTACATTTTTCCAAAAATCGTGAAAAAACGACGAATATTTTGGTAATAAAAAAAAAGTTATATCGATTATAAACCGTAAAAAAAAGTAGTTTTATACGGGAACGGTACCATCGAAACAAAAACCGTATATTTTTGGATGGAAAATTATAAACGAAAGGAACAAATTATTTTGGATATTACGGAAATAGGGAATAAAAATATAATTTTAGGAATTCCCTGGTTTAAAAGGAATAGCCCCGGAATAAATTGGATTACAGGCCAAATTTAATGGGAAAAATACCTAATTATTAAACGACTTCCAATATAATAGGGTTTATACAGGAAATATAGGGTACGGAAAAACCAAATAAAATAAATGGCGTATTTATAGGAAGGACGACCAACCCCGGAGTTAATATTGGAAAAAAAGCGATTATTTGCAGGTTAAAACCCATTTAATTATATAATATAAACCACGAAAAAACAGATTAAAAACGGCAAAATCCTAAAAAAATATTAAAATTATATACGATTATTTAGCCAAAAATTCGAAATAAAATTACCCGAGCACAATCCGTTCGACCACGGAATATTATTGAAAAAAGGAATTTAACCAAAATTCCATAAAATATACGGTTTAAATCCGATATAAATGGAAATTTTAAACGAATATTTCGCGGAAAATTTTAAAAAAGATTATATTAAACCATCAATATTACCAGTAAAATACCCAATCCTTTTCGTACCAAAAAAGAACGGAAAATTACGATTATACATGGATTACAAACAATTAAACGATATTATAATAAAAAATTATTACCCGTTCCCATTAATAGGAAAATTTCGAAATATATTTTATTAAATATAATGGTTTACGATATTAAATTTTAAAAAAATATATAATTTAATCCGTATAAAGGAAGGCGAGGAATGGAAAATAGCATTTCGCACTAAACGAAAATATTACAAATACCTGGTAATATTTTTCGGTTTTATTAACGACCCCGCAACTTTTTAAACCATAATTAACCACGTTTTTAAGGAATGTTTAAATATTTTTATCGTTATTTACCTGGACGATATTTTTATTTTTTCCAAAACGTTGGAAAAATATAAAAAATACGTTTATATAGTTTTATAAAAGCTACAAAACGCTAAATTTTTAATTAAACCCGAAAAATGCATTTTTTATAGCAAATAAATTAATTTCCTAAAATATATTATCGCCCCTGGAGAAATTAGGATGGAAAAATTAAAAATTTAAGCAATAAGGGAATAACCCCAATTATAAAACGTAAAAAACGTTCGGGTATTTTTTGGATTCGTGAATTTTTACAAAACGTTTATTAAAGGTTACGGCGCGATCGCCACCTTATTAACCAATATAACCAAAAAAAATTTGAAATTCCAATGGACGGAATAAATACAGCAAATTTTCGAACAATTACGAAATGCAATAATATAAAAACCGATCCTTAAAATATTAAACCCAACGAAATTTTTCGAAATCGAAACCGACGTATCCAATTACGCAATCGGAGGATAATTTAACCAACGAAACGAAAAAGGACGCCTGCATTTTTGCGTCTTTTTTTACAAAAGTTATATAAACCAGAATTTAATTATTAAATTTACGATAAAAAATTTATGGTTATTATCCGAATATTTAAAAAATGGAAACCATAGTGTTACGATCAAGGTATCGGGTAACCTGTTCTTAGGGTAAAGTACAGTGGGTTAAAGCAACTGAACGTCTTAACTGGGTAACTGGGGTTCTCAATAATTGGGGTAAAATTATAATCGTTTTCAAATAAATATTAAGGTTAACTAAAATTTAATTACTGCTAAACAATCCTAAAATCGAATCTATTTACATAATAATAAACGTACCTTATATAAACTATATCCCAAAAATAATCTTCCTTAATTTATCACAAATCGCAGAAATCACTTCGCCTAATCTATTATAATCTCTTAAAAATCATTAAAATTACTTTTTTGGCGATTACGTAACGTTACGTAACTTTTCCCTTAGGTAATCGATATTTTATTATCGGTGATTTTTTTGGGCGAATATCGTTAGGAGGGGTGTAACCCCGCCTAACCTCATTAGTACCAACCCATTTTATTTGGTCGTAATATTAGGTTTCCCTTTTTTTGGCCAAATCCCTTTAACCTTTAAATAGTTTATATTCCCCTAATCCTTGTTTTTGTTTCCATATTCCTTCCTTGCTAACCTTTTTACGCTATATTTAATCGCGTAACCAAATTAAAATTTGGTCGTTCGTCGACAAAACGTCGCCACGCTTTCCTTTTTTCCCTATTATCGACCGACATTGTCGAAATACCTTCCTGCAATCCCTATTGTGCCAAAAACGTAGCATTTTGTCAAATGTTTCCGCAAAACTTTATTCGTTATATAAAATGCGTTCGTTCCAACCGTTTTGGTTACGACGTATTAGGTTTATCCGCTGTTTAAATCCGTTATATTAATCGCCAACATTCGAAACTGGATACGGAAATTAAAACGTTTAAAAAACAAATTTACGCGCAACAGGCGAAATTGCTTCGTTTGCGAAAACAAAAAAAACTGTGGTTTAAAAAAATAATGCGAACTATATTTCGCGGGATTAATAATTTGGAGGAATTGGATCGCGTAAAGCGTAAAAAAGTAAAGCAGGAGGAACGGCGGCGATCGTCCGAAATCCTTCCTAAAATATCATTCGAATCGCTTTTTCCGGATTCCAATTTTGTTTGGGATTCGATTTTCCTAATAGGTTTTTTAAATCTTTTTTTGTTGGATAAAATAAATGTTTTTACGCAGTATTCGATCGGTAAATTGCTTTTATCCGTATATTTTAATTTGTTAATATATGTTAATCGTTTTTTTATAAATTCGTTTAATGGTGTGGTTTCGAATCCTGGTCGATTTTTAACTTTTGGGAATAATAAATAGTGTTTTTTTAAATCGTCCTTTTTTTTTTGGCTAATTTGCTCGCAAATTTAATTCCTGTTAATATTAACGGAATAATTCCTAGCAATTTTGGAAATAATTAAAAAGTTCCCAAATGTTTTTTTCGTATCCGTAATTTTCCCATTTAATAAAATATTTTATTTTACCGTAATTGCGTTTATGGTCCAATATTCGTTCGACGTCGTATATTTTTTTTTCGTCGATTTCGATTATTTTTTATATATTGGTACCGGGTGGTGCTAATTCCAATAATAATATATAAAACGTTGGGTGGATTTTTATAGTTCCTGGTAATAATAATTTGTAATTGGTTTTATTAATTTTTTTATCGATTTTAAAAAGTCCAAATTTTTTGTAATTAAATTTGCTATTTGGTCGTTATATTTTAATATTACGCCGAATAAAGTAAACGCTATTTTTTTCCTGGAAAAATAATCCTTTTATCCGATATTGGTTAGCGTATTTGGTTATTTTTTTTCGTACGAATTCCAATTCCTGTTGGAGTTTTTGGTGGAGTTTTCGTAATTCGTTTGTTTATTTATCGGTTCGTGGGGCCGTAATCGTGGTTTTTGGTTCTCCATATACCGTAGGGTTAAATCCGTAATTGGTATAAAACGGGATTGTTTTAATATTTTCATTTTCTAAATTATTATATGCGAATTGTGCTGTAAATAATAATTGTACCCAATTATCCTATTTATAGTTTATATAATATTTTAAATATTGTTTTAATATTTGGTTTACTCGTTTTATTTATCCATTTATTTGTAGGTGGAATGCTGTAAATAATTTATAGTCGGTTCCTAGCTATTCCATTAAAAATTTCCAAAATTTTAATGTAAAAAACTTATTTTTATCCGTAATAATGCTTTCTGGAAATCCGTGGTTGTTAACAATTATTCGTAAAAATGTATAAACGATTTTTTCGGCGTTATTACTTTTTTTATAAAGTAGGAAATAGGCGTATTTAGTAAATTTGTCCACTATAATTAATATATTATCGTATTTAATTTTAATAAATAATTCTTCGGAAGGTGGTAATCTGACGATAAAATTTATTATAATGGTTTGCCAGGCTTTATTAGGGGCTGGTAAAAGCTGTAAAAACCCGTAAAGCTTATATTTAGCGGATTTATTTTTTGCGCAAAATTCACAATTTTTAATGGTTTTTCGTATTTTTTATCGTGTTCCTTTAAAATTATAATGCTGTTTTAACCGTTTCCATATTTTAAAAATCCTTTAATATCCGTAAGCTTTGTTTTCGTGGATTTTCCGTATTTTTTTTAGTATAATTACCGTATTAATCGTTATGAAACTTCGGTAAATTGGTAAAAGGTTTCCGTTATCGTTTACCGTAAAAATCTTCCGTATTTTTTCGGGTATTATATTTTTATAGTTTGGTTTTTTGTTAAAAGCGTCGGCCCTACCATTTTTTATTCCTTTTCGGTAAATAATTTTAAAATGGAATTTTAATAGGAATTTTACCCATTTAATTTATCGTTTGTTTAACACCTTACTAATAGTAAAATGGGTTAGGTTTTTGTAATCCGTGTAAATTAATATTTCGTATTTAATTCCGGATAGCTATAGTTTCCATTTTTCAAATATTCGGATAATAGCCATAAATTTTTTATCGTAAATTTAGTAATTAAATTTTAGTTTATATAACTTTTGTGAAAAAAAGGCGCAAAAATGCAGGCGTTCTTTTTCGTTTCGTTGGTTAAATTATCCTCCGATTACGTAATCGGATGCGTCGGTTTCGATTTCGAAAAATTTCGTTAGGTTTAATATTTTGAAAATCGGTTTTTGTATTACTGTATTTCGTAATTGTTCGAAAGCTTGCTGTATTTGTTCCGTCCATTGGAATTTTAAATCCTTTTTGGTTATATTGGTCAATAGGGTGGCGATCGCGCCGTAATTTTTAATAAATTTTTTGTAAAAATTTACGAATTCAAAAAATACCCGAACGTTTTTTACGTTTTATGGTTGGGGCTATTCCTTTACTGCTTAAATTTTTAATTCTTCCATCCTAATTTTTCCAGGGGCGATAATATATCTTAGGAAATTAACCTGTTTGCTGTAAAAAATGCATTTTTCGGGTTCAATTAAAAATTTAACGTTTTATAACTTTTATAAAACTGTATAAACGTATTTTTTATATTTTTCCAACGTTTTGGAAAAAATAAAAATATCGTCCAAATAAATAACGACAAAAATATCTAAATATTCCCTAAAAACGTGGTTAATTATAGTTTAAAAAATTGCGGGGGCGTTAGTAAAACCGAAAAACATTACCAGGTATTCGTAATATTTTCGTTTAGTGCGAAATGCTGTTTTCCATTCCTCGCCTTCCTTTATACGGATTAAATTGTATATTTTTTTAAAATTTAATATCGTAAACTATTGTATTTAGTAAAACATGTTTCGAAATTCTTTTATTAGTGGGAACGGGTAGCAATTTTTTATTATAATATCGTTTAATTGTCGGTAATCCACGTATAATCGTAATTTTCCGTTTTTCTTTGGTATAAAAAGGATTGGGTATCCTGCTGGTAATATCGATAATTTAATATAACCTTTTTTAAAGTTTTCCGCGAAATATTCGTTTAAAACCTCCATTTATATCGGATTTAAACCGTATATTTTATAAAATTTTGGTTGGGTTCCTTTTTTTAATGGTATTTCGTGGTCGAACGGATTATATTCGGGTAATCCTGTTTCGAATTCTTAGTTAAACAATCGTATATAATTTTGGTATTTTTTTGGGATTTTACCGTTTTTGGTTTATTCCTTCGTGGTTTATATTATATAATTAAATCGGTTTTAACCTGTAAATAGTCGCTTTTTTTCCGATATTAGCTCCGGGGTTGGTCGTCCTTCCTGTAAATACGCCATTTGTTTTATTTAGTCCTTCCGTACCTTATATTTCCTATATAAACCCTGTTATATTGGAGGTCGTTTAACAATTAAATGTTTTTCCCATTAAATTTGGCCTGTAATCCAATTTATCCGGGGGTTGTTCCTTTTAAACCAGGGAATTCCTAAAATCATATTTTTATTCCCTATTTCCGTAATATCCAAAATAATTTGTTTTTTTCGTTTATAATTTTCCATCCAAAAGTGTACGGTTTTTGTTTCGATAATACCGTTCCCGTATAAAACTGCCTTTTTTTTTACGGTTTATAGTCGATATAATTTTTCCTTTTATCGCCAAAATATTCGTCGTTTTTTTACGATCCTTGGAAAAATGTAATTATTTTGTACTCCGCTATTAAAAAACGCTTATATAGGTTTTCCATTAAATTGTATATTTAGGAATATATATTCGTATACTGCCTTCGTGGCTTATATAGCGTTTAAGGTTCTTTATTCCGTTTTTATTACTACCGTTTAGTACCTTATACCGTTTAATTGTCCTAATTTTTTGGCTTGTTGGACTCGCGTCGTGGGTCCTTATTCTTTTTATTTCGGGGCGTATAGTTATTTTTAACGTTAATTTTATTAAATCGGTGCCCTATTAATGCAGGCGTTTTTCGTACGTTTATAAGTATTTCGTTATTTTTAACGTTAAAGTTCCACACAATTTTGGTTATAGGTACGGGTCCTGGTTATCGTGACTTCGTTTCGTATTATACCTGTGTTTTAATTAATATATATATTTTGCAAATGTTTCGGGTGCATTCGTACTATAGGAATTGTTTTTGGTTATAGCATATCATGGGGTAATCGTTACAAGGGGTAAAAATTACCGCTAACTCGGTATTAAATTTTATTTTAATTTCCCAATTGGGTAATTTAATAATGGTATATATTTCGTAGATATTTATTGTTTTACGTCGTCGTGGGAAAAAATCGTGGACTATTTTTCTGCTAAAATGCAATCCGCAATTATTTCGAAAACATTTTGCCTAAAAGATTTTTATATATTTGGGATATTTAATATCCAAAGTTAGGTGGTTTCCGAAAATTGGATCGATTAATCCTATAGGGTTTTATATCTGTATTCGAAATAATATTCCGGGAAATTGCACTAATTGGTCGTTTCGGTATAAATCGATAAATTTTTTTTTATATATATAAGGGTTATTTTCCTTTACTGCATTATATAAGTTTGAAAATATAATTTTTTTTTCGCTAGGTTCGTTTT
Organism: Pyricularia pennisetigena; assembly: GCF_004337985.1. Classification (NCBI taxonomy): domain Eukaryota; kingdom Fungi; phylum Ascomycota; class Sordariomycetes; order Magnaporthales; family Pyriculariaceae; genus Pyricularia; species Pyricularia pennisetigena. The sequence goes on from NC_043741.1 coordinate 5,079,924, forward strand.
TTAACTCGTTACTAAATTCGTCCGTTGGGGCTTATTAAATTATCCGAATGCGGTGGGTTTATCCCAATAGTTTTAATTTTAATTTTTTTAAAATATGTAATTCCGTAAATTCGGGTAATTTGGCGTTTTACCTGCGTAATTGTACCGGTGGTTTGGTTTTAATAAATATACGGTTTCCTACTGCTAAAGTCCGAATACCTTTAAATTTTTGTGGGTATTATCCTGCGTTTATTTTTACGCTATTATGGATTATGCAATTATCGTCGTAATATATGGTCCAATTTTTTAAACTGTATTAATCCGGTGGTATTTGTTAGTGGGTGGTGGCATTTAATTTTCGTAGTTTTTTGGAATCGGGGTATAGGTCCGGAGTGTTTTAGGGACAAAATTTGGCTATATATCCTAATTTTTCGCATTTAAAACATTTACCATTTTTGGGGTCCTTACGAGGTTTTTTATATTGGATCGCGTTAAAATCCATAAATCCGCTATATATTCCGTAAAAAATATTATATTGGCGAAACGGTTTAAGGTATTAATATTTGCGTCCCGTATTGGTTTATCGTAAAACTGGCCCCCATACGTTACGTCCTTCGCGTCGTTCCAATTTCCGTTCGTAAAATCGGTTATCGATTTTAACTGCTAACTCTACGTATTCGGTTAAGGTGTCGGGTCGTTCTTTTTTAACAAATTCGTTTTTAACTTTTTCTTTAAATCCCGTATAAAAACGTACTATTAGGGTTTCGGCGCCCTATAATAGTTTGGCGGTAATTTGTCGAAATTCACTAGCATATTTGGATACCGATTTAATTTAAATAAGGCGTACCAATTTACGCTCAACTGTACGTTCCTCGTCTAAACTACCGAATGCTCCCCTAAAACATTTTTCGAAATTCTCGTAATCGTCGAAAATGCGGTTAGTTTTAATTTTACGGTTTTTTTCCTTATTATAATCCAAATAATTTCGTAGGATTAATTCGAACCAGGCAAACGCATTACCCTTTAATAGCGAAATTGCGTAAATAACCTTTTCTGCGTCGTTATCGAAATTATCCTCGTTAAAATAAAAATAGGCCCGGGTTCCCGTAAAAAATCCCTGCAAAATATTTAGGGTGCCATTATAAAATAATGGTAAAAAATATTTAATATAATTCCTATTGGTTCGATTAATTTATTCGGTTATTCGTTCCTGGAATTATCGATTTTCTGCTTAGAGCGTCGCGACCATTTAACGTAAGGCGTTAGCGCTGGCCGGAGCGTTAATGGTAAAGGGGGTTTAAAGGGTGGTTTTATTAAAAAATATTATTTCGGCGATATTATTCGGTATATTTTAAAGCAAAATACTGAATAAAAGCAATTAAAATATTACGATTAAAATATCGGGTAACCTGTTTTTAGGGTAAAATACAGTAGGTTAAAGCAATTAAGCGTTTTAACTGGGTAACTGGGGTTTTTAATAATTAAGGTGAAATTATAATCGTTTTCAAATAAATATTAAGGTTAACTAAAGTTTAATTGCTGCTAAATAATCCTAAAATCGAATTTATTTATATGGTAATAAGCGTACTTTATATAAATTATATCCCAAAAATAATCTTCCTTAATCTGTTATAAATCGCAGAAATCATTTCGCCTAATCTGTTGTAATCTTTTAAGGATTATTGAGATCACCTTTTTGGCGATCACGTGGCGTCACGTAACTTCTCCCTTAGGTAATCGATGTTCTATTATCGGTGATTTCTTTGGGCGAGTATCGTTAGGAGGGGTGTGACCCCGCCTGGCCTCATTGGTACCGACCCATCTTGTCTGGTCGTAACACATAGTTATCCGGAATTAAACACGAAATATTAATTTATACGGATTATAAAGACCTAATTTATTTTACTATTAGCAAAATGTTAAATAAACGACAAATTAAATGGGTAAAATTCCTATTAAAGTTCCATTTTAAAATTATTTACCGAAAAAAATAGAAAATAGTAGGGCCGACGCCTTTAACAAAAAATTAAATTATAAAAATATAATACCCGAGGAAATACGGAAAATTTTTACGGTAAACGATAACGGAAACCTTTTACCAATTTACCGAAATTTTATAACGATTAACACGGTAATTACACCAAAAAAAATACGGAAAATCCACGAAAATAAAATTTACGGATACCAAGGGATTTCCAAAATATGGAAGCGGTTAAAACAGCATTATAATTTTAAAGGAATATGATAAAAATACGAAAAACTATTAAAAATTGCGAATTTTGCGCAAAAAGCAAATCCGCCAAATATAAATTTTACGGGTTTTTACAATTTTTACCAACCCTTAATAAAGCTTGGCAAATTATTATAATAGATTTTATCGTTAAATTACCACCTTCCGAAAAACCATTTATTAAAATTAAATACGATAATATATTAATTATAATGGACAAATTTATTAAATACGCCTATTTCCTATTTTATAAAAAAAGTAGCAACGCCGAAAAAATTGCTTACACATTTTTACGAATAATTGTCAGCAACCACGAATTTCCAAAAAGCATTATAACGGATAAAAATAAGTTTTTTACATTAAAATTTTAGAAATTTTTAATAAAATAATTAGGAATTAATTATAAATTATTTATAATATTTTACCTACAGATAAATGGATAAATAAAACGAACAAACCAAATATTAAAATAATATTTAAAATATTATATAAACCATAAACAGGATAATTAGGTACGGTTATTACCCATAATATAATTTGTATATAATAGTTTAAAAAATAAAAATATTAAAACAACCCCCTTTTATACCAATTACGGATTTAACCCTACGGTATATAAAAAACCAAAAACCACGATTACGGCCCCACGAACCGATAAATAAGTAAACGAATTACGGGAATTCCACCAAAAACTCCAATAGGAATTGGAATTCGTACGAAGAAAAATAACCAAATACGTTAACCAGCATCGGATAAAAGGACTATTTTTCCAAAAAAAATAACGTTTATTTTATTCGACGCAATATTAAAATATAACGACCAAATAGCAAATTTAATTATAAAAAATTTGGACTTTTTAAAATTAACAAAAAAATTAGCGAAACTAATTACAAATCATTATTATTAAAAATTATAAAAATTTACCTAACGTTTTACGTATTATTATTGGAACCAGTACCACCCGGCACCAATATATAAAAAACAATCGAAATTAACGTAAAAAAAATATACGACGTCGAACGAATATTGGACCACAAACGTAATTACGGTAAAATAAAATACTTTATTAAATAGGAAAATTACGGACACGAAAAAAACATTTGGGAACCTTTTAACCATTTCCAAAATTGCCAGGAATTATTCCGTTAATATTACCAGGAATTGGATTTACGAACAAATTAACCAACAAAAGGACGACTTAAAAAAGCATTATTTATTATTCCCAAAAGCTAAAAATCGATTAGGATTCGAAACCATACCATTAAACGAATTTATAAAAAACCGATTAATATATATTATAAATTAAAATATACGAATAAAGCAATTTACCGACCGAATACTGCGTAAAAACATTTTTTTTATCCAATAAAAAAGGATTTAAAAAATTTATTAAAAAAGTCGAATTCCAAATAAAATTGGAATCCGGAAAAAGCGATTCCAGGGATATTTTAGGAAAGATTTCGGCCAATCGCCGCCGTTTTTCCTATTTTGTTTTTTAACGTTCCACGCAATCCAATTTTTCCAAATTATTAATCCCGCGAAATACAATTCGCATTATTTTTTCAAATTACAATTTTTTTTATTTTCGCAAACGGAAAAGTTTTAATTGTTTTTCCTAAATCTTTTGCTGTTTTGCCAAAATATCTTTTTCTAAAACCTTTATTTTAACATTAAATTTAAAATATTACCGACCGATATTACGTAATTGGGTATTCGAAATATTTAACACGTTATAATTAAAACGGTTAATACGGAAATATTCGATATAACGAAAGGAATTTTGCGGTAATATTGCGTAACGTATTATACCGCGAAATTTATAATAAAAATAAAAAGGTATATTTATAAAAAAAGGAAAAAGGGAAATAAAAAAGGCGTAGCGACGTTTTATCGACGAACGACCAAATTTTAATTTGGTTACGCGATTAAATATGGCGCAAAAAAGTTAGTAAAAAAGGAAAAAAACCAAAAATAAAAATTAAGGGAATACGGATTATTTAAAAGTTAAAAGGATTTGGTTAAAGGAAAGGAAACCTAATATTACGACCAAATAAATTAGGTTAATACCAGTAAAACCAGACGGGGTTATATTTTTCCTAATAATATTCGATTTTAAAAAACACCGACCGATAGGAAATAAAATTACGTAAAAAAGGAAATTACGTAATACCACGTAATCGCCAAAAAAAGTGATTTTAATAATTTGTAAAACCTCGATTGGGAATTATAAATTAAATAAATTAAAGGAAATTATATTCGGAATATAGTTTATATAAAACGCGTTTATTATTATGTAAATAGATTCGATTTTAAGATTGTTTAACAGCAATTAAACTTTAGTTAACCTCAATATTTATTTGAAAACGATTATAATTTTACCCCCAGTTATTGAGAACCCCAGTTACCCAGTCCAGACGCTCAGTTGCTTTAACCCACTGTACTTTACCCTAAGAACAGGTTACCCGATACCTTGATCGTAACACATCGCCAGCTCCGTCAAGCGCTCGGAGGAGCCTATCCACCACAACAAGGCGCGCTTACAGCGGTGCATAGAAGTTTGCGAAGAATTTGCATTTCCCGAAAATGTGGAATTATGTATTAAAGATTGTCACAAGCAATACGGGTCGGAACGTGCGTAAAAGCAACTGGTAGTTTTTTTCCGCCTGCCTGGAAAGGTATGCTAACGATTTTATTTTTTTTCACTACTAGAGTTAGAGCCTGCCAAAACCCAGGAACAGGTTAAGCCTAGTCTCAGGGCTCATCCCAAACGCCCAGAGCTCCGCAATTGATCCAGTTCGTTCGCTTCGCTCCATTTCGTAGCTTAATTGCGGCTTTGCAAGGTACATGTGGGTTTATGCAAAAAACGCTCTGGTTCAGATATAAGGACAACTTGTCGAATTTCGCCGTTTATAGCGGTATTTTTGGCATTTTAGCGAGCGACACTCCGTTATAAACAATTGAATAATATTTGTAAACATAAACGGTTTATACGTTAAATAAAGCATTTATTAAAACTATTAGCAACGATTTAATTTATATTTTTATTATTACGGCCGAATTAAATACTGCCTGCCCTTAATCCGTCTATGGCGGTGTTAACAATATGGTTTGCTAACAGGGGTTTAGGCATTAGCCTAGGTGCGGCGTGGTACTAACTGCGCTATAAAGGCCTGTAATTACAGGGTTTAAATGCACTAAATTGATTCACTAATTTTGGGATTAATAGCTTAAATTAATTGGTGGGGGAGATTTTGCTTTGTCTCCCTTACATACTTTCCGATATCGAAATGGGGGTCCGCACTAGTTTTAGGGCTCATCCCTGAAGCCCAGAGCTCCACAATTGATCCACTTCGTGGCTCAATTGCGGCTTTGCAATGTACTAGAACGAGCGCGATCTTTTCGGCCAATGTAATTGGTCGAAAAGCCATGTGGCTAAAAGGTACATGGAGCGCTCGGACCCCGCAGGGGTCTAGTCTGAGCACTGAGACTAGGGCGTCTCAGAGCTCAACGATGCCCCGTGTTGTAGTAGAGTAGTCGCAAAATAGGGGATTTGGTTGAGGACTGCGAACTCCCTGCTCAAGGTGTGGATCTATTGTAACTGATCGAGCGGAGGGATATATCATGCCTATAGTCGATGTATTAGGCGGCTCAAAGTCGAGCCACTCTTTCTCAAAACAGCTGAAGTGGTTTTCCGATGAGATGCAGTGCAACTTGGTGAATTGTAGCGCCCTAGCTAGCAGGTCTAACTCAAGCTTTAACAGTTGAGGCACCAAGCCCCTGGGCGTATGCCAACATTCCCAGGTGCTCAAAGCAGATTAATGCGAGCGTTAGACGCAACGGGTGGCTTGGGGATGCAATTTTGGATTAAATAGTCTATAGTAAGGCCTGCCGCTGCCGCTTTCAGGCGGTATTCTTCATCCCAGTACCGGAAACTACTTTTCGGAGGGAGAGGGGGGGGGGGGGGCGAAAGGCTGGGTGTCTGGAGCAAATACTCGTTGATTCTCCGCCAGTTTTCGGGTTTATAAAATTGCCAATTGTATAAAGGGTCCAAATCTGTTGGAAGTCACTCCCGTCCTACGCTTTTCCCATTTAATATAACGAGGGGATTGAGGGCAACCCACCGTAGCTGACATTATGCTGTTTAATGTTATCAGGTGGTGGACAAATATGGGAATTGCCAGATGCGAATGACGTTTGAGTAACTTTCCAAGACTATGAGCAGCCACCACCGCGGGTCAAAAAAGTCCAAGATGGCGTTGGGCTGCCCACTGCGAGGATGTCGCGATCAAGTTGTCACGATGAACCACGGCCGGGTCTGGATCAGGCAGGCCCAAAAGAGTTATGAACTTATGAGGATTCCTCAGTTCTGGACGCAATGATTCTACGTGCCACTAAAGGTTTTGTATAAACATCAGCAAAGAAAACGGCTAATTTCGGCTCAGGAAAAGAAAAAGGAAAAAAAAAGGAAAGAGAGACCCCGTGGCATGAATTTTAGTGACTAACGTTGGGCTCCACATCTCCGACCCCCCTAAAGTCCGGCCCCTAAAAATATCTACTCAGCCACGTCAACCCTTTGTTTTATTTTATAAATATCTAGACGAATTTTTCACTTTAGAACTTGCATTTTGAAGATTCTTGCTCCAAACTTTCCAATGAAACAGTACACTGAAAATCAGCTTCTTGCTGCCATTTCTGACATAAGAAATGGCAAATCAGTTCACAAAACCTCGCAAAAATGGGGTATTCCTCGGAGTACCCTTCACGATCGTTTAAAGGGGGCCCAGTCAATTCAACAAGCGAAAAGATTTTGTCAAAGGCTTTCACAGGAGCAGGAGACCTATTTGGCAGATTGGGTACTTGCGCAGGCCGCGTTAGGCCTTCCGCCAACGCATCAAGAACTACGCTATTTTGCGGAACGAATTCTTCAGGCCGCCGGAGAAAGAAAAAGCCTTGGGAAACATTGGGTTAGCCGTTTTATAGCCCGATATCCAATTTTGAAAACCCAAAGGCCCCGGCGAATAGAAAATGCCCGGGTTAATGGGGCTACAACCGAGGTAATTAAATCTTGGTGGTCCTATTTGAAAAATCCCGTTATCGATACTATAAAACCGGCCAACCGTTGGAATATGGACGAAACAGGTATAATGGAAGGCAAAGGATCTAATGGCCTGGTGTTAGGGCGTAATAAAATCCGGCCATTACAGCGAAAAGAGCCTGGAACGCGGGGTTGGACGAGCATAATCGAATGTGTATCAGCTACGGGGGCTGTTATACCTCCCCTCGTTATATTTAAGGGGAAAAACGTACAGCAACAATGGTTTCCAGCTGATTTAAGTCCTTTCGATACCTGGCAATTTCATGCAACAGAAAACGGGTGGACAAATAATGAAACAGGTATCGAATGGTTAAAAAAGGTGTTTATTCCAAATACCCAACCTTTAACTCCTGAAAAGCGTTTATTAGTTCTCGACGGCCACGGATCACACGTCAGCGACGAGTTTATGCTTGTTTGCCTCCAAAATAATATTCAGCTTTTATATTTACCTCCTCATTCGTCGCACGTTCTTCAACCGTTGGATTTATCGGTTTTTGGGCCGTTAAAGGAAGCTTATCGACGTCACCTGGGATTTGTAAACCAGTTTTGCTGTTCAACGGTTGTTGGGAAACGAAACTTTCTACTTTGCTATCGAAAAGCCAGATCAAAAGCATTTATAGCAAAAACCATTCAATCTGGTTGGCGTACGACGGGGTTATGGCCGGTGAACTTGGCAAAACCACTTTTAAACCCGTTTTTATTAGAAAATAGCAACGCCAACGTCGAAAAAGGTAGAAATAACGGCTTCCAAAGGGATAAAACACCGGAAAGCCCAAACCAAAAAATTAACGACCAATCTTTACTTATTTGGAAAACCCCTAAAACGACCCGAGATATTCGACTTCAACTACAGGAAATTTCCCGGTCCGAAAAAAGTAACGCCACTTCACGGCTTTTGTTTGCAAAAGTCCAAAAAAGCTTCGAAACCAAGGATATCTTATTGGCTGAAGCTCAGCAAAAAATCAGTTTGTTAAAAGCAAAATTGGAGGCGGTACGGCCGGTCAAAAGGAAAAGGGTAATTCCGGATCCCAACGAGCTTTTGGTCAGCAAAAAAAACGTTTATGAAGCACAGGAAAATAATAGGGACTGTTTAGAGGATTTGAACGATGGAGAAGAGGTTAGCGAACCGGGAGAGCCTGACAATGATTGTATTATTGTGCGTTGATAGGTTTACATTTAAATCGGTTTATAAAAGGGGTATTTCGTCGTTACATTTTTCAAGGGGGCCGGACTTTAGGGGGGTCGGAGATGTGGAGCCCAACGTTAGAGTCTAGAATGCATTGTGAGCTCGTGGATACCTCTTGAAGATTCGATTCCATGTAGTGTGTTTCGATGCGCTGCAGCCCAAGGCATGTGCGCATATCAAACCAAGAAAACCAACTCCTTCCGATACCCCGTCTAGACTCGCTAACTGTGCCGGATTGGGGGTTAGTAAACAATCAAACAAATCAATTAAGTTGGGCTAGTGATTGCCTCTCAACTCAATTTGCCGGCCCAAGCAGAGATGATCCGATCAACAGAAAAACCAAGTTTAGCCAAGCCCTAACCCAGTATAAAAATCTCAAGATCCGATTCTGGCAAGGTGCGAACATGGTAGTCATTTACCCGTAAAAACTCGCTAGGATGACCGCAAAGCGGCAAAATGAATACGTTCAAGGTAGCGGCTAGTTTACAGCACAAACATTCACAAAGCCGCAAGCCGAGGAAAGCTATAGTCGAAAATGGCAACGACTGGAGCTTCACGTCACTCTGCATATATACTAGGATATGGGCCACGGTGTAAATAGAGAAAAACTTTCGGCCTGTGACACTAACACCACCATTACCAACCATGGTAAACCCTGAAAGCCTCTGCATTGCACCTCTCGCTGCAATAAAAAATAAAAAATAAAAAAAAGCCACGTGAAGCTACCCTTTTCGTGGTTGGCTGCGATTTGCTGCGCCTAAATATGTATACCCTGGAAAAAAAAAAGGTACCTTCTCGATAAATGTGAGTACGTAGAAGTAGTGGCTGTGATATCTTGGCAGTTCTTGTCCCGAAATGTCCCTGCCAATGAAAAAAATCGCTCCGGCGCGGAGGCCGTAAACCAAAATTTGATTCTAGCTCCGAGAGGGTAAGGCGCCCCAGACATCGAAGCATACGGGCTGTGTGCATGTACGTCTTGGCAAGGCTACAAGCTCATACTATGCTTTGCATTGCCAGCAAGGGCAGATACACTCGTCGGTATATGCCGTAGCGGATGACGCCGGATTATCCGGTCTTTGGGATAAATAGATGGGCTCGCGGCCGCTAAGGCTTGGGGTATGGGAAGCTGATATCATGCTCCATCTAACGTTGGAATAATAATAAAAATAAACAAAAAAAATAAAGCTTCACGCTCAACAAAACAATCTTTCACTTCAAGAAACAAAGGGAAAAAACAACTACGCACAATCCGCCACTATGCGCCCCACCACAATTCTCCTCATCACCACCAGTCTTTTCCACTCCACCGAGGCCTTCAGGTGCGCCATCGGCCAGTACGGGCTATGCACGTTCCGCAAGGCGCCGGGCGAGGAGCGGACGCGCTGTGCCATCGCCTGCAACATCCGAGGTCTCACGTCTGAGTGCATCTGCCCGGAAAACTTTCCCAACAGAAGAAACTGGGTATACGTCGGGAATAACGACTGCATCAGCCAGACCCAGTTCGCGATCCGCTCCCAATGCCAGAACGCCGATCCGGATAGGGATAGATTTCTGAGGCCGTCAGGGTCGCAATCAGAACAGTAGGGATCCGGCGGGACGACTACCCGGGGTTCTTTGGCGATGAGGGGGGAAAAAAGGAATAACGTTTATGGCTGATGGTTGGCGAGGGGGGGATTGTTGGTGTTGGGATGAAAGATTAGGATTGAAATTGGCACTGGGCAGGGTAACTCATGAATATGGCTAACTCAATCGCAATTTGCTGGCTGCATTAATAATAAGGGGAAAGTCTTAGCTGTCATTATTTTTTTATATATTTTTTTTCTATACAAAATAGGGCGTATTTTTTTTTTTTTTTTTTTTTTTTTTTTTTTTTTTTTTTTTTTTTTTTTTTTTTTTTTTTTTTGAACAGTTAACAATATTCACTCATACCAAACAATCCACATGAAAGTCAGCTGGCCTGGCGTGGGATCGCGGGCCGGATTTCAAACCCGGTATCCCCGACGGTTTGCCCGTTCTACAGTAGACCTTCCCCATCAATCACAAGGAGCCCATTCAGAACTGGATATCACATGATTCGTGACATGTGGAGAACGGGCTCTGCCTATAATCTTGAATAATTTTCTGTCTTTTACAACCCGCATTTGACCGTATGGATTGAGCCTACATAGAAACATCTTTGATTTTCTTGATTGAATGTTCCGTCATCTAAATTCAAAAGCATAAAAAAGTCAGTCTATGGTTGAAAGGTTGATTTGCCAAGCCGATAACTCAGCATTGATAATGTTATAATTTGAAGAAAAACACAACTCACAGAAAGGCGGCCAAAAAATGCAGAGAATAAATCCAGTCTCTCAACAGCAAAGAGGGATTATAATGCGACACCAGAGGTTGAAAGTGGTGATCTGGTACGGGCACCAAGCATAAACTCTCGGAAACCTTTCATCGAAACTAATACTCAGAAAACTATACTATGAATTATTTCGGTCATTTCTAGATATTCTGTACAGTCTCTCCTCCTGTTTTACATCATCTCCAATTTTTTCCCGTGTCATAGTCCCAACCAAGTATTCCCATATCAGCGCATGTATTAAACCCAACGTCTTTTGTTTTCTGGTGCATAAACCCTCAACAAGCCCAAAGCAATTCTCTCTCGTCATCTTGAATGGTACGAAACATCCACCACATCCGTCCTCATTATGCCCCCATTCGCCACACCACGATCACCCCCTTTCCCATCCACCACGTCGCCCCTCGACGGCGGCGCCGGCGACGCCCCGGCCACGTACGAGGTCAAAGTCTTGTCTCGGGGGCTGAGGATCTCCTCCTGGCTGTTTGCGTCGTCGACGACGGTGAAGCCCAGCTCGTCGCGCTGCTTCCTGGACTGCTGCTTGCTCCGGTCGCTCAGCTCGAAGCGGTACCCCCTCGAGTCCGAGAGGTTGTTGTAGCCCGTGGATGGCTTGTCCCGCTTGGAGCGGTTGTTGGAGGAAAACGGGTTGCGCTTCAGGATGATCTCGAGCAGCGGCTGGAGGACGGGGATGGAGGCTGCGATTATGATGGCGCTGCCTTCGATTACGGTCCAAACCACCAGGTCGGATGTGTCGTCTGTTGATGATTTTTTTTCGTTTAGTTAAAAAAAAAAAAGTTAGTTCATTCATGTCTTGTAAGCTTGTTTTTCCCTTGTTCCGTCAACAAGGAAACGTACAGGAAAAGTCCATGCTGCCGATGGAGGGTACTCGAGTCGTCTTGTAGATAGCAACGGCGCCGGAGCTGGTAGTATCCTTGTTCAGTGTCTAGCTTCACAGGGAGGCTGCGATTTTTGTGACTGGGTGGGAATCAAGGCACATACATTGATCCAATACCCAGGGCACTGGAAAGCGCCAGTTTTTTCTTCAGGGAGAGTTGAAGGTTGAACAGAACAACTGCAGGGTAAATGGCAAGATAGACATCGACAAACGCAGAAAAGGCTGGCAAAACAGGCAACGTTAGTTGTGCTTATCATCTTACAGCATAGAATCATGGATCAAGCGTAAAAAAAAGAAAAAAAAAGAAAAAGAAAATATCTATCACAAACTTACATCCGGCATACAACCCAAAGTCAATGAGATACTGCACGTCAAAGCAGGTTCCCTCTACGGAAAAGTCCCAGAGCGAGTTGGCGGGCGTGCAGCGGACCAACAGCAGAATACCCGTGACGATGACCGAGGCGAGACACCAGAGTCCCAGCCACCAGAGGAACCACTTGTGGAACCGCTTCGGGTTGAGCAGGCGCGTGAGGAGCGAGACGACGGCTAGCTTGGGCAGGCCAAACGAGAGCAGCCCGGGGACGAAGCCGACGGTCGTCCACAGGATGGCGCCGGACTGTTGGTCCTGCGACAGCGCCGCCATGTGCCGGCCATTGCCGTGGATCACGGCGATGGTGGCGAATGCAACTGCCAGGTAGCCGCAAAACTGTTGTTTGGTATCAGAAAACAAGTGTGAGCTGTCTGTGATTTACTGGGAGTGAAAAAAAAAGAGATGCATGGGAAAATGGGGGAATAAGCGTGAGGAAGCACTTTTGTCTTGTAACGTACCTGGCCGATGATGATGAACCAGTCATCGCTGCGAAGTTTCTGCTTCATGAAGCCATTGACATATACTCTCGACAACACAAACACGGAACTGATCAAGGTGGAAACCCAGCAGGCAACGAGGATTGCCGTGCCTTTGTCCTCGGCCAACCACTCTTCAGAGCCAACAGCAGGCATGGTTAGGCATGTAAAAGCAAAGAAGGATAACCTGGCTTTTTGGTATGGTCATGCGGCCCGCCCAACAGAAGAAGTTCGCCGGGAGGTGCCGATTTTAAAAACCCCGAGACGAAAAAAGGAAAAAAAAAGAAGGAAAGAAAAAAGGAAAAGGACTACGGAGCAGCAAAAAGGGGGGGGGGGGGGCTTCCCTCCCTTGTACTGAAATCCAAAGTAATAAAAGGGATAGATATGTAATCCTGCCATTTCCCCAAGGTCTAAACGTCTCGACTTGCTCACTTTGCCACGGGGTAGGGAATGAGAAAAGAACGACCCAACGACATTTCGATGCAAGCCACGGTAGCACTTCAGCGACCGGCACTGGTTTGAAACTGCAGATTGGCACATTGCACAGGTTTGACGACAGGCCAGGGCCCGGTCGTCGGGAAAGGGAGGCATGCCACGGCGGAAATGCACATGGGCCGCATTACTGCATCTCTTGTCAGTCGATCCCAATTACGAAGAAAAAAAAGCTGGTTTTGCTTGAACCTTGGCCAGGTTGCACTTTGGGATTCCTTTAATATCTAATATCGAAAAGATAACAGAAAAAAACGAGGGGGGGGATGCACACGCCGATCATGTGAAGAAAGCCTCTCTGCCTAGACGCATTGGTTTGGTCTACTGTTTAGTTCCAATTAGACCGAGCTGACCTGATAATCATAGCCGAAGCGCGTACGCCAGTTGGACCCTTGTCGGCTTATTGTGGGAACATGATGCGACTTGGGGGGGCAGGAGAGGATAGGACGTTCAGGGGGGAGGTCTATATGAGAGTCTTCGGATCTTTTGGCCCGACTGCCAAGGCATCATACCAAAATGTGTACATGTCCGATGCATCTTCATCTGCACGTGTGCGACCAACAGAAGTCCATCGACAAGGAAAACCATCGCCAAGAGGCTTTCTTATTGGAGGCCTTGCTCAATGGAGATGACACGATTGCTTGGCGTGAATGAGGCGGGTTGTGCAGGGCTCCTCGCATAGATCCCCACCGAATGTAACCATCAAAAACCGGGTCCCTGGCAAGGAACCACCCGAGCGAACCGCATCAACGTCGACGTAGGGTTCGTTTGCTCGGCACGGTGGAGATGGAAATAGTATAGTCGACAGGGCCAAGCTGCATTATGCGCATACTACTTAGCTACCTCCCTCAACAAGACATGATCGGTTCAATGGGAGCGTCCCAACTAGGATTAGGGGATCAATTTACTATCTAGGTCGTTTCTTTTTTGTACATCTTTCTCCTGTCAAAGAGTAGCAAATTCTCCAGACTTCTACCAAAAACGATGTAATATCTAACCCCCGGTTTGCTCCAAATATACCTAGGTCCCCGGTCAAACCCCCCCTTGCCAAGGCTTGAAGGATTGCCTATCTGTTCCTTTTTTTTCATATCCTGGATTGACGGGGGAAGGCAGGCTAACGGGTAACCGATCCCGTTGCTCCGAGCCTCACTGTGCCCGTATGTATAGGCGACAAATGTTTATGTAATGCGGATGAATGTTTTTTTTTTTTTTTTTTCTTTTTTTTTTTTCCGGATTTTGAAAGAGAAAAGCCAGATAGACGGCAAACACTAAATAGTATTTGCGGCCGAGCTGCCAACAAAAGACCCCGGCAGGAAAAATGTAACAGCAATGGATACCTTTACTGTCGGTCGAACCACGTAAACCACTTAGAGTTGCAACACGTAAATTGCATAGACCATGTAAAACCATGGAAAATCCCCCACTCGACCGCAGAGAACTACTGAACCCGCCGAGAAAACGCCAACATACTGCGATGTCTGCTAGTGGCGGGGATGACCCGATATGGAAATCCCCCAAAAGTTTGAGTTCGCGGGCAGTTGCCGATGGCGGCTTTGCCCACTTGTACCCTTCATCCAAGCCCCCCTCCCCCTTTTTTTTTTTTACCCCTCTTGATGCGGGATGATACAGGATCGTTCTCGGTGTGGTATAACATAGGACGGATGTCCTGCCAACCAAGCGGCGCCGTATCCTATACCAAACAAAAGTCTGCCCCCTGATTTCTCTTTAGCTTCCTTGGATAGAATTTTATTTCTTATTTCTTATTTTTTTCCCTGATCAAACACACATAAACCAATCACTAGACTACAATCAGTTGATAACCCCCTCGGCTTCTCTGTCTCGCCATCATGCTGGCCGCCGAGAAAGTCAGCGACGCCATCAACGGCACCGCAGACGGCGCCACCAATGGAACCGTCAACGGCAGCGCCAACGGCAAGCACGCCGTTGTCGACCTCGCCATCGCCACACAGCCCGCGGACCTGGCCGCGGTGCCGGAGCTCGCCAGGGCCATAGCCGCGACGGCGGACTCGGTGACGGCCGAGGACCAAGAGTCCCGGTACGAGCTGCTGATCAAGGCGCGGTCGCTGGTGCAGGCGCTCGAGACGCCGCGCGAGACCATGATCAAGCACTGCTGGGCGCAGACCTCGGCCATCGGCGCGCTGACCTTTGGCATCGACACGGGCCTGTGGGAGCTGATGGCCCGCAACGGCGACAGGCCGCAGGGCGTCGCGGAGCTGGCCGGCCCCCTGGGCATCGACCCGGCGCTGCTGGCCCGCGTCATGCGCCACGTCGCCGCCATGGGCTACCTCAAGGAGACGGGCAGGGACCAGTACCAGCCCACTGCGTTCATCAAGGCCCTGACCATTGACATCATCAACGCCGGCTATTTTGCCGCCACGTCGGCGTCGGCTGCCGCCCAGTTGAGGTTCCACGACTATGCAAAGAAGCACGGCCTCAAGAACCCGGACGACCCCAAGGACACGTCTTGCAACCACGCCTACAACACAAAGTTGAACTTTTTCGAGTATCAGATCGAGCTGGGCTGTGAGTGATTGCTTTGTTTTCCGATGCATACCTTTTTTTTTTTTCTTTTTTTTTTTTTTTTTGTTTTTCTCTGACAAATACAACTGATAAAACAGACGGCATGCACTTCAACCACCACATGGCCGGCTACCGCCAAGGCCGGCTCCCCTGGATGCACCCCAGCTTCTACCCGGTGCAGGAGCGGCTGGTGGCGGGCTTCGACGCATCGACGGCCCTCCTGGTGGACATCGGCGGCAGCATCGGGCACGACATTGCCGAGTTCCACCGGCACCACCCCACGGCGCCGGGGCAGCTGATCCTGCAGGACCTGCCGGTGGTGATCGATGAGATCGAGCCCGGTTCGCTGCCGGCGAGCGTCACGCCCATGCGCTACGACTTCCTGACGGAGCAGCCGGTCAAGGGCGCGCGGGCCTACTACATGCACAGCGTGCTGCACGACTGGCCGGACGAGGTGGCGGCGCAGATCCTGGACCGCATCAAGGCCGCCATGACGCCCGGCTACAGCAGGCTGCTGATCAACGAGAACGTCGTGCCCGACAGCGGCGCCTGGTGGGAGACCACCGCGCTGGACTTTATGATGATGACGCTGTTTTGCGCAAAGGAGAGGACCGAGGCCGACTGGCGCAGCCTGCTCGAGGGCAACGGGCTCAAGATTGTCAAGATCTGGAGCGGTGGCAAGGGTGTTGAGAGCTTGATTGAGTGTGAGCTGCCATAGATTGGTTGGGATGTTTTTCGAGGACCGTGTAGATGTAGTAGCAGACATATAAATTAGAGCGTCTTTGAACAGATCAAACTTCAAAGCCAGTAGCCAGTTGTGTACGATAATGCCTTGTGGCAAGTCGCCAAAGACGGTGAACTGGTTTGTGCAGAATTCCTCGTTGAGCTCGCCGGTCTCGCCATCGGAACTCAAGATGACCGCAATTTGGACCTGTTGAACGGTTATTTGCACCGAAGCAAAAAAGTCATCAAGTTTTTCGAGAGAGAAAAAAAAAAAGAAAAAAACAAAAAAAGCTTCAGCTCATGGGCTGTGTGCAAGCTTATGAGCCCACCAAGACAAGCGAGATGGCGCTTAATCATGTCCCAATGCGGGTCCTGCCCAAACACACCAATCAGGCTCTGCCTCTCAATACAAGTATACGAGCCACTGTGGGAAGCTTCATAGTGCACGGCCAAAAACATGCCAAGGCAGCCAAGCACAGCCGCAAGCAGCCCCGCCATACTCCCCAGGCTATCGTGTACAACTAGTTCATGGTTACTAACCGAGCCCCAGGACTGAGTGAGGCTCTAGCGTAGTGCCACACAAAGATGAGTCTAGTCCAGTGTAGTTTATTTTTATTTTTAGAGAGGGTTCGTTTGTGGTGATGAATCCATTCCCTAATTACTGTATCGTCGCTTGTATATAAGAGCCAAAGACTCTGCAGCGACGTTCTGTTCAGTTTGAAGAATCATCATCACAAACAATCAGAACAACAACAGTTTGAATAACATTTCCTTTGATCCATATTAAATTTCAATAACTATCCAAACAGCTCCTCGGACCTCAAAACCCACCTCTTCAACCACCACCAAAATGCTCTCCTTCTTCAAGCTTTCCGTCGCCCTCCTGGCCGCCACCCAGCTCGCGGCCGCCCAAACCCCGGTGGCAAAGATCCCCATCGAGCTGGAGCGCCGCGACAACGGTTGCGCGGTCTCTGGCCTCATCAACGGGCAGTGCGCCCGCTTCTTCCTCGGCACGGGCTGCAAAGACATGGTTACACAGATCAAGCCCGACGTAAGTAGTCCCTGCACAGGGAAGACTTTTTTTTTTTTCTCTCTCCCCTTTTTTTCTTGTTCATCTCATGCTAATAAAATTGGCCACAACAAAAAAAAAAAAAAAAAAAAAAACAGTGCCAGGGCAAATGTCACTCTTTCCCCAACGGAATCCGCAGCGTCGAGGCCGCTGGTGATGGAACCCGCGGAACGGACTGTGAGCTCTACTCGGACGACAACTGCCAGACCAGTATGGCGATGGGCAGGACTGGAAACACCATCTTCAAGCGAAAGTGTCACACTGCATCCAAAGAGAGGCTCGCCAAGAGCGTCAAGTGCTGGTTTGCGTGCAAGTGATTTAGCACAGACTTGGGATTGTTGGTGGCTTTTTTGACTTTTGCTGCCATTTTGGACTTGTTTTTTTGGGTTTGTTGTGGAAGCATGTTTGCACTTTTGTCTTTTTACTGAAGCGTTCTTTTGGGGATTATGTCTGGTTTTTTTTTTTTTTGCAGATATCTAGAAACTTGAATTATGAAATGGTCCTTGACTATTGTTATCTGTAAACCACCATGGCAGACCATCTCAGAGTAGACGTAATCTTTTGTCCACTGCCAGGCATAAAAATTCAACAGACTCCCAACCCTCAAATGACTTGGGCCCGGCGGTCGTTGGGTATAGGTATATGCCCTTTACGTCGAGCATGGCCCCTGCGGCCTCGGATCAGGACATGCCATTATGCGATAGTGTCCCAGGTAATTTTCGCAAGAGTATCTAAACACAAGGGAACAATTTTTACTATCGGCTTGCTTGTCCAGATTGATCTTTATGCAGGTCGAACAACTGCGGCAAACGTGTAAAACACTGGTTCGCTCCCACTACCTATAATAACCAAAGTCCCAGAGCTAGGTATGGCAGCTTCAAAGTGGGGAATCGACAAAATACTGATCGAAAACTAGCTGTCTCCCCGAACGGTATCCTGCTCACAGCTCATGACCTGACCATCAATGAAGATTACAAGTAGACCGCATTGCGTGCTTATAAACAGTGGCTCAAAATCGGTGTCGCTCGTTTCGAACTCGGAGGCGTTTGGCATGCAATTAAGTGTCGGCGACGCCGAGGGACAAATGTTGATGACGGAAGCATGAATACCTTTACTTACTCGCTCGTTGGACAAAATTAGCGCTTGCTCACAATGATCCGCTTGTTATAAATCTGGATTCTCAATGCTGACCTTGTCTTAAACCTTGGCCCTTGAGCTAAGTTCGCTCCACAAAGCTTGAACTATGTATATTCGTAACGTTATAATATATTGCATGCCTCTCTAATTGATCAATGGTCCTTCACTTCAGTCGCCCTTTTAACCGCCCACCCTCTTCCACTACCATTTTCATTTTCGTCAAAGTTGCTTCGCCAGTTTTTTATATACTCTTTTTGCTGCATTTCTGTTTTACATAAAAAATACTTTCAAGATGATTCCTAATTCTTCCGTCTATTCTTCCCTTTTTCTACTCTCGCTTTTCGGGAACGCTCTAGCCGCCGAAGACAACTCCTGCGGCTGGCGAATTGGTACCACTGTTCCCCCAATCACCGTTCTACGAAGCCAAGGTTTCAATAGTCTGGCTACCCACGGCTTAGATGAAAATGACCAATTTGTTATAATCGATGTCTTCCCCAATAAACTTCAAGCAACTCTGAGAGAAAAGTTTCCCAAGCGAGTGTTTTACATTTATCACGTTGATTTCGAGAAAGACAAGGCCACTTCCGATCAATTCATGCATTTACCGCGCCGTTAACATCCTCTCGCTAATTACAAAGCCGATTACTTCACAAGACATGTTGAAATACCTTGGTGGATTATGAAAGGGTATGACCTATGCCATCCGATGGCAGACTGGCCAACAACACACAGATGCAAATTTTACCCCAACGACGATTATGGTAAAAAGCCCACGCGCATCCCCTTCTCTCCCGTTTCGGCAGAGGCCAAAGCAAGGGTCTAGAGTGGCATGTAAAAACCTTTCAATCAATAGAGGAAGTAAGTAAAATGCAATGGTCAATATCCCTGTCTTTTGTTTTTTTTTTTTTTTTTTTTTTTTTTTCTGTCCCTTTCTGTTTTTTTCCCTCTTGGAACGTAACCTCGAAAACTCCACTATTTTTAGTATGCAGCAAACAGGAAATCCCATTTCGGGCTAACCGCTCTTAATAGCAAGGCATGAATCTCGGACTTTTCTTTCTCATGCCATGACTCGACCTGAGCCCCTCATCTCCTTCGAGACTACTGTGTAGAACGACGAGAAAGGTCATAAAGAGATACGGGATTGCCTGACAGGCCGCTACGTCTGCAGCAGTGCCTGGTCCTGTATTACTTCAGCAGAAAAGCAAGCCAGGAATGTAAATTGGCCGGAACGCATGAGCCTCTGGGATGAGACTATGATGAGAAGGCCATCTGCTTAGATCATGGAGGGAAAAGGCTTTATGAAAGTAGCCCCAACCAACTACTTTAGACTCTTTACTTTTTTTTTTGTTTGGCCTTTGTTTACTTCCCACATTTACTCGCTTATCGATCCCAGTCTCCAGAATAGATCTTGTCCAAAACTTGCATATTTGGGTACTATTTGCTACGAGCGCCATTGCCCTTCCAACCAAGATAAATTAGTCTTTTGTTCAAGGTCGGGGTGCAGATGTAGTCAAGCAAGAAAAAAACGCTGGGCTCAATCAAAATACTGCCAATCCCAGCAGCACCAAAAGTCAAACCTACCCCCTCGGCCACTTGAGATTTGAAGAGTTGCTTCGAGATCCCACGCTACAAATTACAATTCACAAAACACTATTACTGTCCCCATTGCAAGGCCGGCCAAAATTTACCAGGGAAGAAGTCTATGATCGTATCGAGACCCACAAATCACCGCTAAACACACAAGCATATATCAAAAGAAAAGCCAGCACGGTTACTCTTGAGAAAAAAAGGGAATAAAAGGTCTTTTAGGGGCTTGCTCTTGGGCACACTTTTAAGTCGGGCTTTTTTATATATATAATTTTCGAACAACAACCAAGGCCCACGAGGGCGACAACTCGACAACTCGATAATCTTGCCAGACCTGATTCGCAGTTCTAGTCTCCAATTATATTCCAACATGGTAAACTCGACGAGTATAATTCACCCAAGCAAGCTTCACTGGCTCGTCTCGCGGCCTGCAGAAGCCTGAGGACATCTGGAACTCGAGATTCTCAGCACCTTGTGGCCCACGATCAATTAAATGCCAAAAGTAATTTGTCGTCTTTTTGTGCCAATAAGCTGCCACTGTTACCTGTCCTTTACCTCTACTAAGAAAAAACGCGTTTTCGGTGGCTGGCCTCATTCGGATGGCAACAGATAAACCTGGGATCGAAAGTGACGTACGAGGGGATTGCTCAGCCAAATCGGTAGAATTGACGATTTCGACTTTGCGGACCCGGTACCAAGCTTTGACAATTGCCTTGTCAGCGACAATCTAGAGCTGATACCAAAAGCAGTGGGCGGTAATAATGGAGGAAATGGGCTTTTAAATGTATTGATACTTGTAGGAATTTGTGGAAAGGGCGTTGTGGTTGCAGTGGATGGGACAATAACGGTCGTAACAATTCGTGGGTCTTGTCAGTCCACAAGCTCACGCTTGGACAGTTAAATCGTCTTGGTGTGCATGTCTATGCTCGGAAAATAAGGCTTCACCCTTTGAACGTAGCGTATGTCTAGTAGGCAAGTGTAATATGGTCATCGGAACATTAAGGAAGCGTTCAGGTTACAGGTATAATGTAACTCTGATAAATCTCGATGGTACAATCGCCGCTGGTTCTGTATTCTTATATTCCACATCGAACTTCGGTACTCTTGGAACTCTAGCCGTTCAGTGCAAATATTGATTTCCAATTGGCTCAAGTTATTCATTATAAACCTGAATTCTAGAGAGAGGCTTTGTTGGAACCCTTCCTGGACTATACCCCAGCCTCCGCAACCTTTGACGAATCCCCGTCCTAGAGAATATGCGACCCTGGGTTATGTATATATATATATATATATGCTTGTATTTTACTCAGTTCCCAGTCTAAGGAAGTAGATTAAAGATTAAATAACAGAAGCACCTCATTTGATAAACCATAACCTGGTGTAGGAAAAGTGCACCGCTAGATATACACCCACACTGCTTGATCAAGTCTGTTCAGAGTGGCCAAGACCCCCCTGCGACGAAATCTTTGCTGCTTCTCGTAGACCTCATGCATTCACCGCTCGATAAACGTCCCATTGCGGCGCCAAGACATAGACCTGCGGCATCTCAAGGATGTTGCTGAGGCAGCATTCCTTATAGGGCAGGCAGTCGGTCGGATAATGGAAACAACAAACTTGTCCGTCACGGCAAGCGAGTGGATGTAACAGGGCGGGCAGAACAGCGGCGTCTGCCACGGCAGCCTAGTCGGGTTTGCTATTGATAAATCCAGCGCAAAGACCGACAGGATTCCATTGGTGGATATGATGTAGGTGAAAGTCTGGCCTCTCCCGCGGTCCTTGGGCGTCTATATGCAAGCGAGCCCTTGTCGACCCATCGCCGTCTCCAAATCGTGAGCAGGTCTCTGTCCCCAGAGCCCCAGAACGCCACAACTGAGACACCCAAACCCAGATATCAGCAGGATCTCGAGCCTCGTCTGCCTGGTCTGGAAGCCGATGCGAAAAGTCTCAGAGGAGAAGCTTCTCTTGTAATGACACCTGCCCGCAGCGCCGTCGACTCCCAGCCCCCGCGGCTTAGCAGAGAATACGCCGGATGGCACCGGTGGCGAGCCATGTTTTGGGTTTAGTGACGAGCCAGATAGCAACTATTTTGGTGGACACAGCTGAGATGCCCACTGAAAAGAAAAGACGAAAAAAAAAGAAAAAAAAAAAAAACTTTTCCAGTTGTAGATTTTTGGTCATGCACTCACATTACAGTAATTTTACTACTTTCTTTTTCAATTACATGCAATTACCAAAAGTGAAATAGTTGGGAGTGGACCACATGAAGCTGCGGTTTGGGCAAAGCTATACTGACTACCAGGTTTTGACTTTTGTTAATAATAACCTCAAACGTATCAGAAGTTTGATACACAAGATATGAAAGTCTAATTGGCTTGTACCTAGACAGTTACCCTTGGGTCTACTAGGTAGGATAGGGGGTGTCGAGTCGTGCGATGCCGCGAGCATGATCGTCCAGTGAGTCGCTGATCTGACATTACTAAATATCCGCAACTATACCCGTGTGATCAAAACATCGTGCTCCATTTTTGATGCTGACAGGGAGGGGATGAGTTATAAAGCTTAGGTGCGGCATGGTTTACCACCATTGAAGCGTACACTACTAAATGGGTTGTTAATTTCAAGGTCAAAGGCACCAATTTGACCAAATACGGCGAATGGCGTTATTGAAAGCACAACTGCGGATTTAAATTAGTCTGATTACGGGCTATGGCATCCAAGACTAGTTGGTGGTGATGGTGATAGCTATAGTGACAAAATTCCAGCAGCGCTTTCAAAGAGACGCACAATTGTTCAAAGTTAAGTGGCAAATGCGGCTCGTATAGTCAAGGGCTGCCAACAATCCAAGCCCAACCATCTCAATGCCCCCAAAGAATAGATAGTCCCAACCAGCAACCACAATGTTCTACCACATCCCATATCCTTCCACCTTCTCTCGTCAGGCGCGCCGGCTGTTCGAGGAGTTTAGAGACCGGTCTCTGGCTTTTCTCGAGGGCCGCGCAACTGCCCCCCACCCACGCCGGGGATTTTTTAACTTGGGGCTTCTTGCGTTTTATCTCTTGCACTCAGGATCCTGAGCCTTAAAGAGGACATAATCGCCCAGGATTGTGGCTCTGCAATCTCCGTTCCCCGCACAAGTGCCCTGTCCACCGGCGCACGGCTTCACTTTCTTGATCACTTGGGTTGGGCCTTGAGGGTCACGCTTCGCGGCGACTCTTCCCTCGAGGCCGGGCATGGCAGCTTGCACGGCGACGGCGGACAGCATGCTGATGAGAAGGGGCGAAGAGAATTTCATGGTTGATTATTTCTTTTCTTTTTTTTTTTCTTTTTTTTTTGGTATCGAAATCAAGTAGTGAGCGTGGGTATAACTATTAAACCCAGACTGGCTGGCTCGGATATGTAAAGCTTGATAAAGGAGAAATGAGTGGGAGTCGTTGGCGTGGAATTTTGTGTTAGTGTAACGTGCAGGCGCCGGGTTTTTATACCTGTAAATGGTCCTATTTATAAATTGTTTTTGTGTTTTCCTTTTTCGAAGCTTAGTAGGGTCGCATCGTTTGTGTTTCATGTTTTAATGGACTGACTTGATTTAACACAGCCTGTCCAAATCTGAGGTAGGTTTTATGTGCTTGTTATGCCCGAAAAAAAAAAAAATCTAAAAAAAAAAAAAAAAAAAAAATCAAAATCTGGCTGCAATACGAGGGCAAAATTACTCAGCAGCGCCTTGCACAGCAAATTGTGGAGCAGCAAGGCCTCCCCCTCCCGCGGCCGGGGCAGCTGCAGCGTGACCAACTCCCCAAGCGCCTCGCACCCGCACGCCTCGCACGTCGCCCAGACGCAGTACCGCCGCCACGTCAGGTGCAGCACCTTGGCCGTCGTCACCTGGTAGTCAAAGTGCGAGGGCCCTCCCAGGCCCACCATGTCGACCACATCGAAGAAGGCGCTGGCTCCGCTCTCTTCCTCCTCCTTGGCCAGGGCCGCCACGGTGCGCTCCAGATTTTGGTAGGCGCCGTCGTGCTCAATGATGGGCTTTAAGAGCTTCTCTCTCGTCTGTACGAACTGGCGCGACACAAACGCGTCCGGAAAGTCAAAGCCCTCCTCGACGTTGTTGGCGGGCATTTGGCACACGTTGGGCTCGCCGTCCTCGGGGTCCAGCTCGGGCCTCACCAGCAGCGGCGTGTTGTCGCCGATCTTGACGTGGGCGCCACGTCGTCAAAAGTGCCTGATAGTCATGGCGCGCTGTGCTGTAGATCTTGTGTATGCCAAGTCTTTAAAAATGCCTGTCTTGAGCTCCGGCGTCCACCATATGATTCCACGTAAGCAACTACATTACTCTATTTTTCAAGCAAAGGTATAAAGCTGTCGCAACTTCCCACTCATCTGCGACACACTAATGTATGTAGTCGTGCACACAGTTCAAACACCCCATCCACGGCCCGCGAAATACACCGAGCGATACTGACAGGTGCCACGAGTACGATGCGCCAGACATGGGCATCTTGAGGAAGGTGGCTGCCTTTGTTCTGCGTGGCAGAGACGTCGACGTCCCACACATGCGACACTGTGACGAAGCGGACTGGGACTACTGACGAGGTTGGATGCTCCTATATGCTCGTCGATTTTACAGCGGGGAAGCTTTGGATGCCCCGGTTCTCTGACTGTCTTTGTAGACTTGAGATAGAGGTTATGGCTGAAACTTGTCTAGCGATCCGTAGTCTTCTTTCTGGGATCTAGGTATAAATTTGACATCGCAGTCAAAACTAAGTTTGAAATATGAGCGGCCAAAGAGATTGGAATCAACGCATGCTTAGGAATAGTCTTAGTGTCCAGGTAAAACTCAAAACAAACAATCAGAAAGCAAAGTTTTGAATGCCTACCCACAACATAAGGCATTTCAAAACATGTCTGTATTTTTTTTTATTTTTTTTTTTTGGCTTTGAAGAACTTCAAGAGAGAGGCAGGAAATATGCAGTGGAGTTTCTATTTTTAGAAAGCTTGTATGTTATGCTTGTTTGTATTATCCAAATATCATGACAGATACAAGAGTTAACTAAACAGATTATTGTGTAATCAATCCATCGAAGAGGAATATAACCTTTCTATAATCTAGTATGGCCGTACGAGCAGGTAGCTAGCTGTTTCATTCTGCCTGTCCGGATCTTGGAGCTAACGAGTCCAAGAAGGTACGTGTATGACACTGGAACAACAAACGACCAGACACACGTACGTCCATTTTTCCCCCCCTGCGAACTCGTAAGCACAGCCCCTTCATAAAATAAAAGCGACATGCTGAAAGAGCTCAAAGGTAGTGCGAGGGGATAGTCCCAGCTGATAAAAATACAAAAAAGGACCCGCGGTCTTTTGTTTGAGTATCTCACCCAAGCACCCAGCCTGGTGCCAATGGGTACCAACATATTGCTCAACAGCGCAAAGTATCTAGTGACCCATTCATTGATAAAGTGAAAGCAGCATTGAGATACCTAACCAATAAAGACCAATGCAAGGATCTCTTGACGAAATCAATGACCGCCTTTGTATCCCTCGACTCTTCGAGGCCCTCAAAACTTGCATTACACGTCAGTCAGCATCGCAGGGAGTAGAACCCAAGTTTGAAAATTCCAAAGCAGAGAATTTCAAATATCTAACCGCGGCCTCAAGACCCTATGGAGACTTGCACCAAGCTGTGGCCGCCATGTATTCCCCCGGAAAGGACGACGGCTGCCACGATGCCAAAATATTAGATGCCATTGTTACCACAGCTCTGACGGGGTTATCGTTTGTGACGCTGCAGGCTTCTCTAGCTAACCCAAGACTGTGAACGTGACATCGTTGGCTGTGTGAATTTGGCTATACTCGGCAAGACCCATTTAACTATCCATCAAGGCCTCCAACTTCAAAATAACAAGTAAAGGCGTCAGGAGATGGGCTCCATCACCATACGAGTGCGGGCTGACGGAACTGCGCGGCTGGATCTTCGATATCGAAGACCTATGCTAAAGTGTCTGCAGTGCGATTTCTACAATGATGGGGGAGGACCTAGAGTAACAACACCCTCAGGAGTAGGTGACTGCAGCGTGCTGTCTATCAAGCGCTGCATTTTCGAGCGTGATCGTATGATTACCATCTTGGATGAGGGTGGGTATGTCATTGACCGGGAGTCCAAGTACTTGCGTGAGGGTTGGGTGTGAGCCACATAATTACAAGTCAGAGCACCTTTCAAACCATCGTCTCAAAAATAAAAATCCTAGTGATAAACCCACAAAAAATACCATGATCATGGTATTGACAATCATTATAGCCGCGGCAATACTGTCACACATATCAAAGGAATCAGGGACCTCCGAAAACTCTGTCGGTCAGAACATCTAGAAATTCAGCGCTCGGTAATCAGGGTTGATCTACAAAAAAGTCCAGTCGTCTCTTGTCTCTCCTAGAAGATAAATACAAACATGCTGGCCACCCGACCTCGACCATGCGTCTCGTGACACCAAGAGTCATCAGCGATAACAAGGCCTCAGTCCCTGCCCTTCACGAGCATCCCATTCTCGATTACCGTCCACATCATGCTCCAGAATGAGCCAGATTCGCTATTAGTACAATTGAGAAAAGGATTCCCACCCAGGGAGGTGAATCTTGTCGAGTTGTGACACTCCTGACCGTACTTGGATACCATACCACTCATTGGCTTTCGTCGTCATCCCACCCAATGCGGTGACAGGGCCTGTGACAGGATGTACGACCAGAGCGACAAAGAGACGCAGGCCCCTGTGCCCACCAGACACGATAATATTAGTATTTAATGGCGTCAAAGTTTTTGCTGTTCGTATTGCCGTGCCAAGCGGCAGAAACAACGGCAGAGAAGTGACGCAATGTTGCTTGCAGATGATGCTGAGCGCAAAGATGGTTGAGGAAAAAGACAAAGTGACAAACTGAGATGCGCAAAGACGAAAGAAATACCCAGTAGACAAAGATCCGTGAGAATGACAAATGGTGACAAAAGAGCCAAGACCTTTGGTGGGAACTCATTACAGGCGAGACCAGTCAAAGTCGCCAGGCATCAACTTGTCGTTTTCTCTTTTTGTTTTCGTGTTTTATTCTGTAGACTGCTCGTTTGAGAAATCTGTCGATAAAATTTATGCCAAGTTTGTTATAAGGCCGATGATCACAGCCAGAATAGGACCGTGTACACAGTAACACCAGACATGACCCACGATAGGGCACTCCATTGAGTATTAACTCCGGCGTTTATCGGAGGAGCAGCTGGAGGAGGAGATGCAACAGGCGGCCCAGACGGCTGTGCGGGCGGGGTCATCATGCCTTCGGTGGGTTTCGGGGTTGGAGCGGGAGTTGGTGTTGTACCGGCCGGGGTTGTGGCTGGGCCGGCATTAGGCGGTGGAACTTGGATCTGGCCGTCCGTAATCTGGGACACCGGAGGGGCCGATACGAGCGGGACAGAGAGACTAGCACAAGGGGTAGTGCGGGCTTGAACTTGTCCTAGAATCCGGTTTAGCATGGTCAGCCTGTAGTTCTAGCGCGAGCTTAATGACCGCCACTGACGCCAACGTGGGGTGTGCCTGTGAACTAGCAAAACTTACCATCGCCGATCTGACACATAGCTATTGGCACCACCGTAGTGATTACCTGTGGCTGGCCGTCGGCAATAGGGCGTACGATCGTTGTTGTTACAATGTTGGTACCGACAACGTGCCCCACACCACCTGGGCTGTTGACATCGGAGCCGGGACCGCAGGGCATAGCTTTGAGAACGACCGGGTCGCACTGCGGAGCCCAGTTGCGGTCATACAAGTTCCAGAAGTCGCCTGACTTGCATTGCCAAAACTGAGTCGAGTTTCCCAGAGCCATCAAGCCATTGGGGCAGAGAGAAAATCCCGCTGTGTACAAGGCACCGGCCTGTGCAGGCTGGTCGAACTGGAACTGGTAGTTGGACGCGATGTATCCGGTACGCAACAAGGCGTCTTTGGTGACTGAGTTGCTCAGGGTAACAACAAGCACGCCATCATGGCCGCACTCCTTTCGCTTCTGAATAGCCTTATGTCAGTAGCTGCCGGCTTATTGCGCAAGAATATTTGACTCTTTTGGAGATGACAGGGTCCGATATATCGAAAGAGCTCGACTGTCCGGACGTGTTTGGCCCAGGCCGATACCGATAGAGATGACCCAAGAGGGACAAGAAGGAGGAAAATCAATGTCCCATTATCTGGTAGACTTACTCGAAGACTGAGAACAGAATCACCATCGCGCTTCGCCAGCTTCGCAGGGATAACCGTGACCTCGAACTTTCCTGGGAAGCTCGCCTGGCATCCGGCTGGGGCTTTGGTCGGCGGGGAAATGTCAGCGGTGACACCTTGAGCGTTGACCGCAGCGGCAAAGATGCCGAGCAGAACAGCGAGCCTTCCAAGCAGGTATGACTGCATTGTGAGCTTTGGCGACCTCTAAGAGCTGAAGTTTCGATCTGATCAAGCCTAAGTTGAATCTGGTCGGTTGCTTTGTAGGGAAAAGAAATGCCCAAAAATCAGTTTATGATTAGCAATTCTTAAGTTTGAAACGCGTGGTAGTAGTATTGAACGAACGAGACTCTCGGAAAGAAAATGCAGAGGTACTCTGGTTTTAATTTCGCAAGTGAAGATGAAGTGAAAATTTTGACGAGGCTGGGCAGTGATTCTATGGCATGGGGGCGGAGCTGACTAGTATAGGTAGGCGTCTGGAAGCAGACGAACGGAACCAACTGGAATGCGAGGAGGGCTGGACTCGTAAGGCAGCTGGAGCTCATGAGCCTGGGCCAGCTTTTGCGGACTCACCTTTTTTTTTTCGTTACGGGCTACTGGTCTCGCCTGACAGGGAGATGGTAAGAACGGATCAAGAAAGAACGGCTGGAAAACGAATGTGCGGGTTGATGGGCTTTTTTTCTTGAAAAGGAAAGCACGAGGAGTAGATGGAGTCGAAAGATGGTGCCTCAATGAGGGACAAATCTGCAGCGGGGCGGGTCTTGTAGTTACTTTGTTGAGGTACGTACGGACCAGGAATTTCGCCGCCTCTACCCCTTGCCTTTTGACCCCCCCAGGCAAGGTGTTGAGAGACAATCAAGGGAGCACAGTACAAGCAAGCCCGGAAAACGCTACATGGCCGAGAGGCAACAGAATGACCCCACGGACAGTCTCCGGTATTCGGATGTGACCCTCGCGAGAGGCTCCATGAGGTTGGCGCGCTAATGCCGTGTTTCTGGCATGGCGTGGAAATGGCGGAATGTTAAACGCAACCACGGAGCAAAAATGCATGCCAAATGCGACTTGTTAGGCAGGCAGTGATGACGGACTGTGGATTTCCGAGTGAGCAACCAAACACCTACTCCCCAACTGCTCGATTTGATATGCCCACAACAAGACATTATTCTGCAATAAATTTGATACGGAAAGACCAGCAGAACAAGGATACCATACCACAATGACGGGTAATTTGGCAAAGTATTCAAGACATTGTAGGGATGCGACTGATATATGGCTGTACCGGCAATCCCTAGATACAGAAAAAAAGAAACAGCCGGCCCAGGCAAGTAAACAAACATGTATGAACCAGTGACGCGGGAGCATACGACCATGTCACTGAACTTGATTGTGTATGGCACGAAACAAACGCCACACTTCACCCTTGCAGCAGTGCCACCCTATAGCTGCAGCTACAAGGGATTGGATCGGTCTGCCCTTGAGGCGATGGTCGCTCACACATGGATGCCGTGTAACGTACGATAAAGTGCCTACCATGAAAACTACCTTAGGTAGCTCAGGTTGGTGGCTCATGTTGCTAGGTAGCTAGTTGAGAGCAGACTACAGTCGTGTTAAGGCAGACACTGGTGTAGTAAACTCACTAGGCCGTTGCCATACATATTCGTGGTTGTCATGGAACGCACAATAGTAGCTGTCACTGTCAATTAGCTTATAAGGCTTACCTAGTGAGGCAATCTGATACAACCAACTCCAAGGCAGAAGTAAACGAACGACGAGGAGGCTGATGATCCCCACTAGGTCAACTCCACTCGACGGAAGCGGCTCGTAGATCCGTGTGGGGCACTTTGAATGGTAAAAGTGGTAAACAAGACGCTAAGCTTCCTTGCCCTGGGCTGTCCACGGTAGTGCGCGAGATGTAATGCTTGGCTATGGGGAACGCAGATGTACCGCAGTGGTTGGAAACTAAAAACATGCCTCGGCTGGTCGATGATTCAAAGATTCAAACCCACCTACTAACATCATGCAGTGCTTGTTAGAACTGAACACAAATTGCCCGGTTTCCGTTGTGCCATGCTAGCACAATGCCGATGTCGGCTGCCCGCATCACCTTGTTTGTGTGAAGTAAAAAAGAGATCTCGGGTCGGAATCTGCCGCGGGGCGCAACTTGTTGTAGCACGTAACTACGAGTAAGTACCCCGGCCGTGAAGATTTGTGCGATTTGCAAAAGAGCTCGAAGCCAAACATGGGCGCGGATATTTTTGCTTGTCGTGTGCTTCGCGCCATTCGTCGTTAATCGTCCTTCTCTCGAGAGCAATGTGTTCACCCCGCCAGTGATAGGTCTAGTTCTAGGCCTCAAAAGCTGGTCCCATCAAACGGTAGCAAAGGCGCCCGCACAACGATTACAGGCAACGACGAATGTTTCAAATCGCCCGCCTTTTCGCCTCGTACCGAACGACGCCGTGGGTCGCCAAAAATCTGCAGAGCCAAGCAACACCAGGGCTTCAATGGCGAAGCCAGATCAAAGTCGCGCTGTGTAGCTGGGAATCCACGTACTTGGGTCGGTTCGGTGCCATTCTGTGCCACGACGGCTGTGAGCTCGTGGGTCGGATGGCACCATCCATGTTAGATGGAGCCTCGAGAATCATATATGTGATCGGGTCTGCGGGTCACGGCCGTAAATGCCATACGAAGGTGTCAATTGGATGACCCCAGTCTCTCACCTGATTAGACAATTAGACACTGCTTACCGCATGCAAGCCTGCATCGGCAATACAAACGAACATCATGGAATTTCGTATGAGGCCATCGGCTGGCTTCAGGATGGCAAGAAGCACTCCATCACGCGCACTTGCTGCCGTTAGCCCATAAGCCTTGGTAGAAATATAAGATTTAGATTGACATCTTACTCGTAACAAAAGTCATGCCCGCCGCTTGTGATTATTTTTGTCGAATATTCTTCGGCTTCCTCTTCTTGAAAACCACTGCCGGGGCTGCAGGCTCAGCCACTGTATGTGGAGCGGATGCATCATCCGTGGGCTCTTTCTTGACAACGTCCTCCTCCTTGATGACATTAGACTTTTCTTCTTGTGGCGCTCCCTCCATTTCAGGTCCTTTCTCCGCATCTTCAGCCTTCACTCGTGGTTTCGTAGCGTCCTCCTCCTCATCCTCCTCCTTCTTCTCCCCCTTTACCACAAAACTCGAGCCGCTCAGCAGCGCATCCAGCTCGCCTTCGTCATCCCCGCCCGCGATCCTCGTGTCCATGCCCCACCTCCTCGGCTTCTTGAACAGGCCGTTGACGGCATTCTCCTCCTCCTTCTCCTCCTCCGTCTTCTCCAGCTCCCTCTTCCTCACCCCGCGCGCCACGCTCTCGTTCCCTTCACCGTCGTCGATTATCCTCGTCTTGGTGACGGTCCACTCGCCCGCCATCGCCATTTGACCCCTCAGCTCGTCGGGTATGTTGACGCCCATCCCGGCAAGCTGCTCCAGCTGCGCTTGTCGCTGCTCCCTGCTCAAAGAAGATGACGATGCCTCCGGCGGCGGCGCTCGTCCCGGCGCTCCACTTCTGCCATTCTTGTGTTTATTGTCCCCGTCCCCTCCCGCCACGACGCCGTTCAGCCGCTCAATCTCCCGCCGCGCCCTCTCCTTCTCCCTCTCTTGCTTCTCGTGGCCCCGGTGCAGGTCGCGGAGGGCGCGCTCCACGGCGCCTCGGTGTTTTCCCGTCGCCTCGTGGTTGGTGCGCTCGAGCTTCGTGTCGCGCACGTACATGGAGCAGTGCTTGCACCAGTACCGTGGCGTTGACTTCCAGTATTCAGCCATGGTGAGGTTTTGGGTGGCAGCGGCGGCGGCGGTGGCGGATGGATGCTTTCGCTTGAGGGTGCTGGGTAGCGTGTGGTTGAGCAGGACAGGATGGGGTGCGCGCTAATCGTTGGATGTGAAGATTTTGGTCGAATAAAGTGCAAGGCGCTGACTTTCGCTGTCACAATTCGTACGCCCATGTCAATATCACGGCGAGCTCAGAAGGAAAGGATGACGAAGCTAGGTGATTCTAGTACGACAAATCCTTATCTGTTATCGTGGGACTCTCCAGCAACCCTAACCCTAACCCTTTTTAATTAAGCATTGTTCGAAAAGCCGTACCCAGGCACCGTCTTAGCTCTACCTTACCTACCGACATATATCGACCTGTGCTACCATGGTTTTAGGCTGACTACTGCCTCAAAACAGCAACCAAGCACAGAGAGACTTTATGGCTACCTGCCCAATTTTCTTTTCCTCATTCATGTTCATAGCCCGACTCTTCTTAGTCCGCGGCTCGGGCAGCTACCTGCGCGTGATATGTTCGTTATGATATATTTACAAGAAGCCAATTCCCCTGCCCCTGATCCCATATAACGCTTGACAGAAAATTCCGAGTTTCCCTCCTAATGGTCCTTCCCCATGTACCAGACCATTGACGCCGAACGCTCAAGTATTTTATCAGAATACTGGATGAAAATGCCGGACCCATATACCGTGACGTGGGGGACAGGGTTCATATCCAGCTGAGGACTCGAGCTTATGCAGTTAGGTGTTTGCATTCGCATTTATATATTTGTACAGCGACCCTCCCGTCATGGAAATTGACTACATCGCCATGACGAGACAGGCCTCATGGCCTTGTAAGTCATTATCGATCCCCCATGTGGTTGGTGATAATCAGGTCGACGGTCCCATGAGAGTCTTGTGCATGTATCTCTCGTAAGCCTGTCGTTATGCTGTAATGAGCAGAGACGAAGGGCCTATCAGTGTGCTCGCGGCTTCACT
This sequence comes from Pyricularia pennisetigena, assembly GCF_004337985.1. NCBI lineage: Eukaryota > Fungi > Ascomycota > Sordariomycetes > Magnaporthales > Pyriculariaceae > Pyricularia > Pyricularia pennisetigena. The sequence goes on from NC_043741.1 coordinate 5,113,088, forward strand.
GTCGAGATTCCAAATCGAGTGGTGATATTCGACGGCCTCTTTGCTAATCCAATCTCTCTTTCCGCGAGAGGTATTGGAAAATGCTAAGGCGAGGCATGGAGTGTGTGTCCTATCGTGTTGTCGTGTGTGTAAAAGTGCTCGAAATAGATTATTGATGCATTTTATATGTGTCCAGAATGTTCTCAAACGTCTCCCCGCGGTCGATCAAACGGGGCGTGATCTTCTACAATCATCGGTATACCGCCAACCATGGTGATGTTATCCTGTCCAAAACCCTCCAAGAAAGGGTGATTCCTGTCAGAGTCCTCCGGAACAGTTCCTGGCGGCGTCGATGTCGTGGGTGTTGCCACTACGGTGGACCCAGTTGGGGAACCTAAAGTACTAGGACTTGATTGAGATCTTGTCGAATGGCCCGAGCTCACAGATTGTACGCTTGGAGGCCTTGGAGCCACGCCGAAATCTCTGCCGAAATCTCTGCCGATATCAGTCCCTGAGGGCGAAGGTACGCCCGGTAGAGTCGTCAACGACTGTTGGGGTGTGACTTTGAGCTCTATGCCCTGCTCCAAGTTGTCGTCGTCGTCGTCCGACTCGTGCACTTCCTCATCTTCGGAGTCTGGATAGTCTTGATGGACCACCTTATAGTGCTTCGCAAGTCGTCTACTAAATCCTTCTTCGATGCCGACTGTGGAGAAAAAGACCAGTCAGCAACATTTTTATAACGTGGCAGCAGGAGCCACATGTCTACATTGATCAAATGTTTGGCAAATGCGAAGGAGAATAGGTTGGAGAACTTACAGATGTTGAAGTATAGATACTTCCCGAGAATAGGTGCCCATACCATAAGGGCAACCAACTGTCCATAGGTCCACCTCTGATCGTTAAGAAGGGTGGTTTCGGCCACAAGCAGGAAGATGTTATAGAAGTATAGGGCAGTGAATACCACCAGTACGACCTGCAATGCAACCCAATAGAGGAACCAGATTCCGGGCCACACCCTTCGCCGGAAAATGCGGGCCCACGGCCTGCGCTTCTCCCAACGGCGAGCCTTGATCTCCATGGCATATCGTCTCCAAGCCCACCAGCTGAACTGCTCGACAAGTAGGGATGGGTAGACCCAGTATGAAATATTCTGGCCGAGATCGTCTGCAACCGCAAATCTGAGGTCGCCGGTGCAGTAAACAAGTGGGCTGGGATTGCCGCCGCACTCGGACACTCCTTGGGTCTGGCGGAAATGATCATAAACGCGTTGAAATGCTGGCAGCATGTAACCGCCACGGATGTCGACCGTCATACCGAGGATGAAAACGAGCGACGATATCGCCAATGTGTACCACCATCGCATGCCGGAACGTTGGAGACAACATTGAACCAGCAGAACCGGCAGCACACCGGAAACCGCTAGCACTTGAACCAGGCCAGAGTTGAAAAGGATGGATCCCAGCGACGTGACTGAGCCAAGATCCGGACCATCCGTCGACCTGAACGTAACCAGCGTAGCCACCTGTATGGCGGCAACAAAAAAGCCCTGCACTTCCTGGAACTCGATCATGGAGCTTATCACCGCCGCGTTACCTCGCGTCAGTGAAAGGTTTCTTTGCATCTCCCTCGACAGCTTGAATGCGTTCTTTCTCGTGTCCTTGTTGACCCATGCCTTTGTAAAGAAAATGGGACGCATCACGGAGCTCAGCAGTTTGGCGAGACCGAAAAACAGCAGAGCGATTCCCGTCTGGAAGATGTACGACATAAGCACACCGGGCCCAGCGATGTCTTCGTTTACCACACTGTCTGCGTGGTCACAATAACGAGCCAGCGCGGATGTGATCTGCATTAAGTTGTCTGTTCGGACCGTAATGTCCTTGAGGCTCATGATTTCATCGCTACAAGCCCCTTTGCCCTTGTTACGACACGCCGCAACCGAGCATGATACCATGCTTTGTATGACAGATGAGCCGTTGAAGTCCGTGAGGTCGTTCTTGAAGGACAGCGTCTCAGCTAGCTTGCGTGAGTACAGGTCATTGCTGTCCATTTTAGTCTTGTTGTCCGCGATCCAAAGGGATGCAGTAGCCAGTTGCATGCACGTCGCCAACGTCGTCGGCTCAAAGAGCAACCTAGGATCCGAGCAGGCTTGTGTGCAGTTGAACGTCCTCGGTTCCATGTTTGACTCTGTCACACTGCCGGAGCGTACGACGAAGCATGTTGGCTGATCGATGGGAATCCTCCCACGGGGTGGTGTATTCGGCGGCAAGTTCGAGTAGTTGCTCAAGTCAGCATGTGCCCAGTCTGTGGTGATGTGGGTTGAAATCTCCCGGATCTGGTTAACGGCTCGGGTGAATGGTTGAGGGTACGCCCTAAGGACGCCATAATTGTCCTTTTTGAGGTTTGCAATGAGCGACGAGTTGGACGGGACGAAACGCAGCGACACTGGCTCGAAAGATTCTGGGGCCGAGTTTGATGCGGTAACTGCGTTGACTGTCGAATTGGGCCCAAGGCGGGCACGGATGGCCTCCGGGGGCGGAATCAGGCCGGCGCCGGGGGTGGGTGTCGACGCGGCGATGGCGGTCGCAAGGTTTCCCACGGCCATGGCCATGACTGCACCTGTGGGTTGTCCCAATGCCTATGCGGCCGTCATTCCTTTCCACCTCCTCGTTGCCGGCGTTGTCGGCAGGTCTTCCCGTTGGCGATTGGCAACAAAATGGGTGCCGGTTCGGATCGATTGCGGCGGGTTTCGTGTGGGTTGCCTCGTCGTAATGCGTGCGTTCTCGTTAATGAAACTGTACTTCTTATTTTTTTTTTTTTTTGATCCTTTGCTTTTTTTTTTAAAAGTCTGTTTTTGTTTTATAATTTTCGTCAATGGAATCGTGGCAGATGCGAAGGTGCTCGGCGCGCTGCAGAAGGCACGCAATTGGCCTTGGACAATCGAAGTCGTCGGGTGATGGTGAAGAATTGGCACTGAAAGGACACAGCAAACAGGCGATTCGAGGTGCCCAGAAAGACCCTCCCTCCCCTAAAACTTCATGGCCTGGATTTGGCGGTTCGTTGGTGTGGATCAAAATCAAAAGCGCCACTACCATCCATCCATGCTCCCAGCGAGCCAGGCCTCCATACTCCTCAAGTATTAGCCCCTTGCCGAGCCAGAGTTCCCGTGTGGTGGAGTTTTTGCCGGTTCGCTTTGGGGCAGCCCCACCACTAGCGACTCAGACCGCTCCGTGATAGGTAAAAGCAGGCTCCTAGTGGAGGCCATGGTTGCTGGACTGTCTTGGCTTTGCTGATTGGAGCAGTGTGGCGCAGAGTGCACGACTCACAAACAAGAACTGGGAAAGATGTCCGATTGATGTTGCTGGCCGTCACACTGACTGTTTTCAAAGGGACGGAAAATGCAACCGAAATTTGGCTTTTCTACCATTTTTCCCCCCCTGTGTGATTAGAGAGTTGCAAGCAACGCGTTCGACAAATATCGATCCAACCGGCGCCTTCTACCAATGCTCAACTGCAAGCCGTCTGTCAGACCCTAGATCACAAACGCGCCGGCTAAGAGCCACGTCCATCAGGTGGCACGGCGCAATGGCTTTGTTGGCTTGTGAATGACGTATTGAGTGCTTTCTTCTGCACTTCTTTGCATTCCAACCTGGAAAGGACCAGTTAGGTAAACTTTGATCTCCCATGGTTGCACTCTCGTCTAGAGCCAAGTTATTTACCCTTTGTCCCCTCCAAATGTGAGACGGCAGGTCCCCACAATTGCCCGCCAAACACTGAGGCCTCATTCAACATCCAGCCAATGGCAATAGCCAGATGATCTGGTGGTTGCCCCGCCGTCTCTGATATGCAATGTACAGTACTGGTTCGAAGTGCAAAGCATTTTTTTTTTTTTTTTTCAGAGTCCTGCTTAGATCGACATGTTCTCTCTTTAGCTGTCAAAACATCAGTCCCATGCAGCCCTGTATGGATAATCGGCTGTACCGAAATTGTAACGACTCAATCTACATTCAAGACGCTTTTGCGACTCGAGAATGATGTCAGGTTGCAGACTGAACATCACGTGACCTAGGGAACGTGAGAGGACAAGTCGCCTTGGAGCAGGCTGGACAGTTTGGTCTAGATAGTCTAGACTGCCTAATTGATACTAAAGCAAATAGTCGGTTGCGACGACCTCAGGGGCCAAGTCTGGGATTTCCGCGGCAAGCTTTACAAATACTCGTTACTCGATTTCCGCCTTGCGCCAACTTTCTTTCGCAGTCATGGGAATAAAATAAGCATCTCAGGCAGGCTAATGAATGCCAGTCACTGCCTGTGATGCTTCATCCCTGCGACATTGATGACACAGGGATCGGCGGCGAGAACATCCAAAAGAGGAATGTCCTCGTGTCCCAACCCTAACCCTCTTGTGTGTGACATAACATGCCCATCTCCCAATCCAATCCTCCAATTTGGCAAAGGGATCGTATGGGCGTAACTTTGTCCTTTTTTTTTTTATGGGACAGGCATCAAAAGAGCGGCATGACAGGCCGCCTGGCAACTTCCAAAGGCCGTGTTGCATGCAACGACTGTGGCAGGTGCCGTTGCTCCCGCCGTGGCTCCCCAAGTAGCCCCTGCAGCGGTATAGCACGCCATGACAACTGCACAGCAACCTGCCTGGCAGACGCCGTATGCGGCTGGGCCGGCTAGGGCAAGGCCGTTTAGGACGGCAGTGGCCATGATAACTTTGGCAATTGCCGAGTAGTGCATTGTGAGGGCGGAGGTATGATCCGTGGATGGTTTGGTTAAGGTCCGCTTTGTCGACTGTTGTATGGAGAGGTTTCGTAGTTGGCTTCTATTTCGGGACCGTCACTATTAACATATGGCACCGCTCTATACTCTATATCAAGCACTGGCTCTCTGCTAAATATGGCTTGTGTTAGTGAACGCGCGATGGCGAGGGTGTGATAATGTTGATCTTGCGTATTGGAAGTGATGTGTGGTAGGCAGACGAAGTCTGAGGCGGAATGATGGTGCATGAGTGCGTTATTTTATATTCATTTGCAATAAAGAGTATGTAACACTCGGAATCATGTATCGAACGGTAAGGCGGTGGAACGTCCGATCAGGCCAATCTCAGCACAACCTTTGCTATACTCTACGTACGATTGGTTTGCAACTACTACGATGATCCCCTGCCCCCTCCCCCCTCCCCCAAAATGGAAATTTCAACAAAGTAGAGTTTTTATCGCAGCAACTCTCATCTTCGATTGTATATCCAATGCCAAGTAAAGGCCGATCCTCAAGTTCCATTCGGCACACAGGCCGCTGTTGTATTGGTTCGTATGAGCCGGTCTTCACCAAATCCAAATTTTCCAGTCAGTAGCTCTGTGCATCTCTCAAACTGATGTCAGTATTAAAGAATGCATTTTACAGATCCCCCTAAGATAAGCAGGTATGTGTTGTACAACAGTTGACGTGATCCAAAACGAACCCGCTGCGCTCACCCGGCCATCTATGAGCGGCCTTAGCAATGGCAGGAGATCACAGTATCCAACAGAACAAAAGGTCTGCTAGCAATGACGCTCATATCGGTTGCAAGACTGCACTGGAACAGGGTGGCTGTTCTTCGGATCCTTCCATAATAGTACGTAGAGTGGAAGCAGGTGTGAAATGCTGGTGGCTTCCATAGAGCCCGGCCAAACGGCCAACTCTATGGCAAACAGAGAAACCATGCAGCGTCGAGGTCACGGTCGCTTGCAGCAGACATCCAACCACGATAGTCGGCTGAGAATCTCAAGGCGGCCACCCGCTCTGCGGAAATTCTCTTCCGTTTGACAAGAGATGTGAGTGGCAATCTATCACCCGGATGCCGCCCTGAACTTCCAGATCCAAATGTCTCCCCAAATATTCGGATGATTACGTACTTCTGATCATGGCGGCACAGGAGGACAGGGCTCGCAGTCTCATTGCATGCTACATCCCATACGTTGGCATATAGGCGTAGATGTAATGCATATAAAAGACCAGGTGATTGACTATCTGAAGAGGCTGGTCGATGCGCTCACTGGGCCGGGTGCAAGTGGCTCTGGTATGGTTTGGAATCCATCTAGGAGGTCACAGCCATAGCAAAGAGAGTCTAGGCTTTATCATGGTCAGGTAGCCTGGCCTGGCCGCTGCAGACCATCTTATCTCTGCGCGGGGTAAAATGGAAATGCTGTCTTTGCTGCTGAGGCAGATTCGCGAATCGACCCAGGGGTATGGTAAAGAAAGAACAAAGAAGGAAAAGAGAGACAAAGAAAGGAAGAAAAAGAATCAAAACCAATCATTTCGAAAAAAAAGTCGTTTTAACATGATATCATTCGGACGAGAATCCATAGTCATTTTAGCTACCGCAATATGGTCTGAACATAGCTTGATCTATAAGAGCGAAAAGCAACAGACGCTATTATGCAAGGGGTCAAACCCTTCTCGAAATATTCCAACAAAAACGCCAGCCGTCTTACACCACCTTCCCATCGACCTCGGTCCTGTTGGCCGAAGACGCGTCCTTCTTGACCTCGTAGTCTTGGCTACCGCTCGCGCCGTCGTTGCTCCCGTTGCGCCGTGCGTAGTGGTCACTGGTGCCGTCGTTGTAGGCCACCGTGACGTCCTCAATCTCGTCGCCGACCTCCATCCACCTGTCGCTGGTGGCCGGAATGGGGGAGAATCGACAGCAGAGGTAGTACACCAGCGAGGAGACGGTGAAGCCGGCAAAGAAGTTGAGTCGGTAGATGTAGGTCGCGCCAATGGGGACGTCGCGGCCGATGGCGCCGGCGAAGCCGACGACGTTGATGAGGATGCCGGCAATGTAGGCGGCATATGCGCGCCAGTGGATGCCCCACGTGAAGTAGTATGGTCCCGTCTTTCGGGCGTCGTACAGCTCCTTGATCTCGAGGTATCCGCGGCGGACGAACTGTGTGGTTGCATTTCTGTCAGTATCCACAAGAGGTAGGAAGAGGTGAGAGTCTGTTAAGGTGATGCATCACATACGTAGTAGTCGCAGATCATCACACCGGCGATGGAGCTCAGGAACACACTGTAGCTGGAGAGGTACGTCGTAAACTGGTTCGAATCCGTGAGCAGCGTGTAGGGGCACATGGCCAAACCCACAGCCGCGCAGATGTATCCTCCACGGCGGATGTTCAAGTATCGAGGCATCAAGGCAGTCAGGTCCGTGCCTGCACTGACCGAGTTGGCAGCGATGTTGGTGCCGAGCTGTGCGAGCGCAAACGCCAGCCCAATGACAAAGGTGCCGAAGCGCTGCGCTGGGCCGCCCTCGTCAATGAACTTCTCGAGCAGCATCAGAGGGTCCCATACAGCCTCCCCGTAAATGACGGCCGATCCGGACGAGACGATGATTCCGATGAAGGACGTAATGGCGAAGCCTACCGGGATGGTGAAAAGCTGCGACCAGAGGGCGTCCTTGGGCTTGGTTGCGAATCGAGTAAAGTCGGGGTCGTTGACGATGAGGGTCGCAAAGTTGGAAATGCTGCTCATGACGCCCAGTACAAACTCCCAGGCCAATTTGCTACCACCTATCTTAGCAGGCTGTTGCACAATCGGCCCTACACCACCAGCCCTTACTACGGCCCAGATGAGGAAGGCGATGGCGGCGACGGGAACAAAGTAGGCCTTGACGGTGAAAAGATGGCGAATTTTGTGAACGGGGAACCAGATGGCTGGTAGGGATACCAGCCAGAATAGGAAGAACGAGACATAGTCGGCAGTTGTGGTACCTGAGCCTTCCGGGAAAGTGTTGGGGATTGTATTGCGATCCTGTAACGACGGTTAACCACTCTGTCCGCTCGTTTGACGTTCCCAAAAATTTCCGAGCAATCTTTTTTTTTTTTTTTTTTTTTTTTTTTTTTTATCTTACCCAGTTTAACGACATGGATCGGATCATGATGTAAACACATCTGCCACCGATATACGACTGCACGCCATACCAGATGCACGCCATGGCGGCGCGGTTGAAGACGGGCCAGAGGTTTCCCCAGATGCCGAATGAGGATCGCGCAACGACGGGGAACCCAATGTGGTAAGTGGCACCAATGCGACCGGTGAGGACGATAAAACATCCGGCGATGGTATATCCTATCCATACACATAGCCAAGATTGCCACCATGAAAGGCCGTTGTATACCATGGACGAAGAAATCATCCACGTATTGATGTTGAAACTGTCAGCGATCCAGAAGCCGACAAAGTTCCAGGGGCCCCATTGGCGCCTTTCTGGCTCGACGGGTTTGAGATCATGGTTTGTCAACTGTTTTTTTGGTGTGCTTTTGGGTTAGTGGTGTCTATATGAAAAGAAGGGGGAACGGATTCATGATCTCCTCATTTGTAGACTCCGTTTCTGTCGATATCGACATACCATCAACTGCCCGGTGGTCAGACCAGGCTCTGCCTCGACGGCCAACTTGTCCGACCATTTTCGCAGCCTTGCGCCCCTTTGCGACATTGCGACGGCTGGGAAAAGGTAATCGCGGCACACCCAATAGCAAGAGGCGGGGTTTTTGGTGGCAGGGTCGAGGTTGGGGTAGATAAGCTCTGTCAAGCCAGGGAGTCGTCGGTCCCAGTGCTATACTGGCTTTGATCGATCTAAGCTAAAACACACGGCAAAAGCATGCGCACCAAATCGGAGCGGTAACTCTCTCGTATGCGAAGCCGAGTAGCTCGGGTTTATTCGACTCTATCTGGGGTTGATATTAGTGTCAGTAAAGACGAACAGAAACATTGGGAATAAAAAGAAAAAAAAAATGTTTGTAAAAAGAAAGATCTGCGCATCGCGTGGTGCTTTGCAGCAGAAATCTACCGTCCCTCGTCCCAAATGTAAATTGCAACGCGGGATGACGCATGCATCACCTTCAAACGACGCGGTGGTACGAGAGGATTGCAAGAGTGGATGAGTGGATGATCAGCAACTTACACACGACTGGTGATGTCAATGCGAATTGGAGTCCAGGGTCTCAACGCTCCACGACGTCTGGGCAAACAGTATATCTCCTCGGTGAGAGTTGTCGACAGTTCGGTGCTGCCACGGTGAACAAAACCGACTTGACTGAACCGGACGGGTTTGGACAGAAAGGGACACACATTTTGACGCGAGCAGAATGGCACGAGGGCTGGGGAATATAGTACTTGATAAGAATCGCAACGAGAATACCGAGATGGGTGCCACCACCATTGATCAACGGCCTGCCGTTGGCGCTATTGCTCTCGCCCAATCCATATCCTTCTTGGCACCCGCCGCCCCAGAAGAAAGAGAAAAAAAAATCACCCCGGCATTGGATTTTGCGGAGATGCGAGCTATCAAGATACAAACGTTGCATGCCCCCACATGCAAGCAAGAACTTATCAGTTGATTCCTTTCTTGGGGCGCCACTCAAAACGGGATGTATGCAGGGTTGATGTCGACTACTGTTGGTGTCGCCGCTAACCGGAGGCGAATGTACCAGGCTTGGCCAGTAAAAAGGACGAACGGGGGTAGTTTAACAAACGTTATACGGATGAATAATAGGTAGCTAGTGCGGCGATAGACCAGACACAAGACACTCACGGCACCTTGGCTTTTTTTTTTTTTTTTTTTTTTTTTTTTTCGCGGCGACGCTGGACCAAATAAAAAGCAGGACAAAGTGTTGACCGAGTTAATATATGTGAACCTGCGATTGCCAGGAATATCGCGAGGATCTTGTATGTCACTGACTCGGCGCAACAGCAACATCAATGTCGCTACGCGTTCAATCCTTAAATTGTTGATAGCAAGTCGTCAGCTCAAATGTCGACCGAGGGGGCGGCAATTGGATATCGATCGACTTGGATCAATTGAATATTTTGTGGATAAGCCGACCGTGGGGCTTATCAGTCCTGCAGCCAAACCCCTCTCCCGCCACCATCTAGCGAATCTTCAATTGATCACATTTAGTTTTACGTATTCGGTTTTTTTTTTTTCCTTTCCTTTGTTGTTTCAATCACACGTGGTCGGCTCAATTACCCACATCGGCACCTGCTTGCTAGTCTATTTGTAGACACTCAAACCTACCAGACCTGCATAGTGCACGCGACTCTTTATGTAGCGGTATATCCTCTTATCTCATATCTGCGTGCTACTGCGACGCATTTTCAGCTGGGCTAGCGACCTTTTGTCGGGTTTCTTGGCACCTGAAAAGACAATTGTAACCCGTCGGCTAGTGATTTTTGGTAACGTCGATATCTTTTGGCGACCGGTAAGCGCCGGACAGCGGTGATAAAGGCGGGGATTGTGAGCAGCTAGAGAAGAAAAAAAAGTGCCATGGCGTCCTCGTTGGCTTATATTCTGGCATCTTACCTGCCGTCGTACCCTTTCATCACCTTAGTTCACATACGATTCAGCCGTCGTGCGGGTCCTCCGCGTCTCACTCTCCGCGGACGGGCGAAATGGTGCTCGAAGTAGGCATTACCCAAGGTAATCTTCTCATCATGAGATGCGTCATCTTAGATCACACATCCTTCCCGTAATCAGCCCTATAAAGTATTGTGTATGCTTGGTGATCAAAAGCCTTACCATCCTTGCCGCTGAGTTGCACCGCCGAGTCGCGAGTCCCTCAGTTCGGTCCTTGACAGATTACCACATACGGAAATATTCGGGGGTAGAAAACGCCCTACATGTCAAATAGCGGACAGGGAAATCAGGCACCGACTGACGCAGGCATATGTTGTGCGACTCTTCGGTATGACTTGGGAAAGACCCTCTCTTACCAATGTTCTTACTTCTATGATGGCGATGACAGTACATTGGGCCCCCGGTGGGCTTCGGGGCGTCAGCTTACTTGATTGTATAGCTTAAGGTAAACCCTCCCTGGGAGAGGTTTTTCCGTGGGGAGGCTTAGAGGTATTTGGCGGTGGGGAGCAAAGCAAAGAACTTCTGACGCTAGCTCGAGGCTAACAGAGGTTCTTTTCGCGTGGTCATTGAAGCCCCTGCCTGTCCTTTCCCTAATGTTGCAGTGCGCCCTTAGCAAAAGTCACTGCCTCCATTGTTTTGTCGAGAACGTCTACTTGCATATCATGTTCGATCAGATTTGCGCAGCACTCTAGTCCTTGACCCAAATTGAATTGAGCGACGAGGCAGACAGGTACAGTTGAATTGACATTTGCTAGAGTGCGGGGGCATGCCTACATAGCTCATCCCTAGTAGTGGGTCGGCCCACCAGTTCGCACAACGGTTTTGTTTTTCTACGACGAGCAGCGCGTGCGGATGGCGTCAACCAGCCCATCGTTTCTCCTCGCCGGTTTCCGATCAGCATCGGACATATTCCTTCTTGCGAAACCGACCGATATGGACGACATATACAAGGGTTGGCAGGGCTGCGCAACGTGGCGCGGTTCCTTTTCTGGTGAGATTATTATGGCCCTTTTGGTATGACTGACTAGGCTAGTGACACCGGTTCCTTCGGGAGTCTGCCAAGGCAGCGCCGCCCTACAGTAAACATCTGTCGCGCTAAACCAGCCACAGCCGCTCTTTAGTCTACTGTAAACTAGACTAAACCCCTTGTCCCTCCGACTCGCCAGCAAATGAGCCGCCGCGCCGCGCGCCGCGGCCCGCTCAAAACCTCCTAGAGGTTCACGCCTTTTCCCTTTTCTTCAGTGGCCCACTTTGGACCCTGCCTGCAAAGGGTTCAGTCATGCCCAAGGCCGAAAGGGTCCGTCTGCCTGGACGCTACCATCGCATCGCGGCACAAAGGGACAAGGAATCTTGTTCATAATGTGTATTGTATGGAGATTATCAATCTCGACAATTGAAATGTTCCATCAAGATCCTATTGAGCGCCCACTGTTGCCTATGGCGAGAGAGTCATTTCTTCAATTTCCCCTCCCACTGTTGTTGTTATTGTTCCATTACTTTTCCTCCGGACATGCGGCTAGATTTGCGGGCAGGATCTGACTGGGCTGTCATTATGGGGCCGGAGCCTTTTATTCTTGGGGACCCAGGGACCCAGCCCTATGACTATCATAGTGCTACCAGCCTTTCTGCAAGCACGCCCACTCCCTCCTCACACCCCCTTCTTATACGAGGAGAATGTGTAATTACGGCAGGCCTTTTGACAGTCGCACCCCGGCGCCAAACTGCAAATGGATGTTGAGCCTCGCCGGTGCATGGCTTGCCCTGGTCAGATTCTTAGTTATGCCGTCACCTTTAGCGAGGTACTTGTCCTTAGTCTATCATGGTACTCAGTCATACTCTTGGCCTTGGGGGCTGCAAGTCGAGCAGTCGCCGAGTCACAATGGATATTCCAACAGCATATAAGCTGTCTGTCCTCGATATCTCGCTCTGTATTCGTTTGGTTTCTCATCTTCATACTCTACAAACATAGAGACGAGATACCACCTACTAGCTACCTAGTACCCAGCATTATATGCCCAAGCATAATCAAGCCACTTCAGTACACACTACAAACATGTCTCACCACACCGACGTGGCGACTATCTTGTCGCCAATGGCAGACTCTTCCGTCAAGCATTTCAACAAATTCAAGGAACAAGTTCACTCTCAGCGCAAAGACACAGGCAGGGAGCTTACCAGGTTTCTCGAAACGATATGGCTCTTCACCGAGTCTGATATCAAAACAATCCTGGCTCCTTCGGTTCTGTTCGCCCTCACAAACGGCATTGCGTTATCGTTGATGTTGCCAGAGTCAGCTGGCATACCGTCACCAAGCGAGATCCTGGCCAGGATTCCTATCATAACAATATATGTTTGGATCAACCTGATGGTTCTCTGCATACAAAACCAAAAGAGCCCCGACGCTGTTGAGGAGGACCGGATCAACAAGCCTACACGGCCCCTCCCGTCAGGCAAGGTCTCTCCCGACGAGGCCGGCACTCTCCTGGTGGCATTCATCATCATTGCGGTTCTTGGCAGCTACTGCCTCGGCGCACCGGTCGAGAGCATACTAGTCATCGTCTTGGGATATCTCTACAACGACCTCGAAGGCGCAGAGCATCCCTTCTTCAAGAACGTGCTCAACTCCCTGGGCATCCCCTGCTTCCCCATTGGCGCTCTGCAGGTGGCCATCAACCCGGCGCCGCACACCGCCGCGGCGCTGGCCGGCTCGGGCCCTTCGGTACCCCTGCTGCTCTGGCGTTGGATCCTGGTGCTCGTGGCGGCCATCTTTTGCACGATCCACATCCAAGACATCAAAGACCAGGAGGGCGACGCCTTTCGCAACCGCAAGACGGTGCCTCTGGTCTTCGGCGACTCGGCCGGCCGCTGGCTCGTCGTGCTGCCCCTGATGGCCTGGTCCGTGGCCCTGCCGCTCCTCTGGGGCTTCACGTCCCCGACCGCGGCCTCGCTTCTGGGCCACGCGCCGCTGCTGCTCCTGGCGCTCGCCGTCTCGGCGCGCACGTTCCTCTACAAGTCGGTCGCGGCCGACAAGAAGACGTTCAAGATCTACTGCCTCTGGCTGGTCGCCATGTACTGTCTGCCGTTGAGCAGGGCCCTGCTGGGAGGCGAGGGGCTGATGCTTGTCACCGCCTAGTTCAACTTTTTTTTTTCTCCCTCGGAAGCTAGTCTAGCGGTGGCTTTTGTTTTTTCCCCAGCGTTCACTAGGACACTCTATTTTCTCTCTTAATTTTCTGTATTAAAACTCCGGGTCTAGATTGTCTATATTTGTTTTGTTTACGGCGTTGGTGGCTGTGGCCTTTTCTTTCTTTCTTTTGTTTAACATTGCGCCATGTTGTGCAGGGACGATGGCTGGCTTTTCTTCCCTTTTTCTCCCAAAAAAATACCTAGACAATATCGAATCACTTCCTGAAATCCGTTTACAGAACGCCAATATGTTGTTTTGTGTTCTCATGTTCCCTGTTTGCATGTTTGTCTGGCACGCCAAAACCTTTGAAGGATGTCTACTCGATCATCATCAAAAATGGGTACTTGCGATCTGCGTCATTGTTTCGTAAGACATTTTGCGGTGATTTCTTTTTTTTTTCTTCTTTTTCTACTCTGTGAAATGGAGGTTTCGTCGGTATCAATCGGGGTTGTGTGCGTGGCCCGTAGCCGAGACTTTTGTTGCGCAGTACCGAATGCCACCTTTACCAGCCTATCTGTCATTTTTGACTATTTGGAATAGCTTGTATGCGGCACATGGTCAGTTGTGCCGCACCCAATTCAAGTACAAACGCGTCTGCCTAACGTTCTTATTCACAGTCCCTTGTTCGCAAATGTTATCTTTATCTGTTTTTAGCGTGCGGATTATGGACAGTAGTGAGTACTATGTGTAAGCCCAGCGGGCAGCTGGATACTCATCTCCGCCTTTTCCCCTTTTTTGTTTCTTGTTCTCCGTGTCAGCACGTTTCGGTAAGCGCGTTTTTTTTAACTCTCCAAACAGGTAGGTTACCTTGAATATTTGACGAACGGAAAAAAAAGAAAAGAAAAAAAAAGAAACAAAAAAAGAAAAAAAAATTAATTACTAACCAACACGGTTCGACTTGCAAGCCCCCCGGCCTCTTCTTTTCGGAGACCGCCGATGCAGGCTTATTTCCGACCTGCAGTCTTTGGGCGCGGTGTTGGTGCTACACAAGATTGGACGGCTGCCGTGTTATAGTTATAGGGCATTACCACGTGCGGGAAATGGCGCTTACACCCCCAAGAAGAGAAAGAAGAGACACAAGCCCTAGACGTGAACCCTGTGTCACCCTACCTACCCTCTGACCGGTCTGCACGCTCCGCAAAAGGTATGTAAGCCAAAATTCAACATTTCCCAGGTTTTTGACTGTGGCGCAGTATTTGCTTTACGCTGCAGTTTACTTGGATGGTCGTCAGTGGTTGGTCATAAAGCGGCGCAAACTTGGCAAAAGTCTGCGATGACAGAAATTGCAGAATTGCTGACCTAAAGTTCTGGGGGAAAGGGTTATCACCAACGACTACACCCTCTCCAACAGCGTCCTGTATTGTCTATTGTTGGACAACTGCAGGCGATAAGACAGCTCACATGCATGCAATGCATACCTGTTGGGTCAGCCGGCCACACTGATGACGGAAAGGCCCCCCTTTTTTCTCTGCTCGTTTCTTAGGACCACTCGGGTCGATTCTTCAATTCTTTCCGTCTTGGTAAATGCCAACATCGACTCGCACTCGTTGCCGATTAGAACCTCCCAAGCGAGTAGATACCCATGTCTTTTTTTTTACGGATAGAATAGTCCGCAAAGTCACTGGCGGTATGAGCAGAAGTCACTCACTATCTCTGCGAAATGAGGCGCGGCGGCGTTGGCAGGCATGGGGATGGCTCCTCCCACGCAGGGAGATTTTGGCTTGCATACACGAGCTTCTTCACCTCAATGCCGCGGAGGGGTGTTCCTAGTAAGAAAGGTTGCCTTGGACGTGCTGGGCCTCAATCCATAGACGCCGACATTTTGTCATCTGCTTGGAAGGATCCCACGCGTTTCAGGGCAGTCAGTCCCGATGGTATCCGTAGTCCATGCGAACCATGAGTTGATCTGGCAGCTAGAGTTGATCATCATATACAGAGGCGCGGATCCCTTTATTCAAGTGAGTAATCCACCAAGAGCTCACTTTGAAGGGGGCATGGTGCACCCAGCTCCAGCCGGTAGCATGAAGCCCGAGTGAGGCGGCGACCGATTTCCATCACATTGCATCTTGTTTCCCCTTGACAAATGGCCCTTTGCACTCTTGGGAAGCCTGGGCTGAAGTTGAACCTTGGCATGGAAAGCAGCGAAAGATCACACAACGCAATCGAAAATACCGTACTGATGTTGTGCAACCCGAGACGAGAACTTGCCCCAGGTCGTTAATTCACGGCACCAGGCGGAGGAGTTCCACGGGATATGGCCATCGGTCGGAACAATTATCTGGATGACGGATTGTATATCCCTGAAGAGTACATCCCTTGGTTGGTGACGCAGAACAAGGGGCCGCCTTGATGAACCTACTGGGGTCTATGGCGGTCAGCTTCAACGTAGACAACGCCGGCACCCCATCAGACCGGCAGGCGGTCGTCAAGTAGATGGCGTGCACCAACACAAGCCTCTCGGCGCAGGGCAACCATCAACCATAATCTCTGCACTATTTTTGGACCCCAAAGTCGTATACGCCCGGCGGAGTAGCCGCAAGCAAAGCAACCCCTCTTCCCGTCGCAAAGCCTTGGTATGCTTTCGTGTTTGTCAAAACTACGGCCGTCTCGTTTCACTGGGGCTAGGAGTATAGTCATTCTTTACCAGGCGGTGGGTGATGTGGCTGCTTTGGTCCAAATACAGAGCGGGAGCAGTTAGTGGGGGAAACTGATAGTGCAGAAGTTCCGTTGTCTTGATGACTTTGAAAACAATAGCATGTTGCCATAACATACCAAGAGGCACACGGGGCTTACTGTGATATCGCTGATTGGCCAACCTGTTAAAGAGGACTGTTTAATTCAATATAGAAAGGTGACCTCTGAGTGTGATAAGCCATGCTTAGCGCTTATTCCCGGAAATGATAACAATAGTCTCTAAAACAAAAGGCCATTTTAACCAGTTTCCGTAAGCATTATAGCTGTGCTAGACTACTCTCTTTAAAAAGAAAATTAAAAACAATTCGAACCAGATCGCAACGCAAGGTTATGCTCCGTGGATGTACCAACACTTGTAGTGGCTATCAACACTATACAAACAGGCCAAGTACAACATTGGTGACATAGGATAATTGAATAGCAAGCCCTTTTTTCAGGACAAAAGAGCGGCGTGGATTTTACAGTCTGTTTGAAATAATCAAACACATTGTAAGCTTTGTTTCGAATGCGATCAACAGTCTGGAGTAGAAGAGACGAATCTAACTTTTTTTTTTTTTTTTTTTTTTTTTTT